>NW_015505966.1:782752-807344 GCF_001515645.1 Sinocyclocheilus grahami
TATATATATATATATATATACATATATACACACACATATATATATACACATACATATATACACACACACACACACACATACACGCATGTATTTTTGGCCATTCATCTAATCCCCAAATATCACTTCTCTGTTTTACAGAAAGCAGCATTATTGTCTAAATAAAAACATTTGGAAAAAAAACATCTGTGCTATATTGTGCCACAAAGGTGTCACTGATGGTGCAGTTAGTGTTAGTATTATTGTCTTCATATATGTCACAGTTTTGTAATTCTCAAATTAATAATGTGCTCACAGTTTACATTCACTCTGGAAAACTGAGCCCATAGAGCCTCCGGTGTTAATAAAGCCACAATTACTGCCAGACAAAATCCTATTAACAAGCTGTATTTTTTCGGGTGCACTTCTGTTTTACAGAATAGCCCACTTGTTCCATGCTCGATTAAAACAAATTTGTAATTAAGCTCATTATTTTAAAGCAAAGCCCTAAATAAATACTTTGGCTCCCATAGCGATGGGGTACTTCCTTTATGTGCTTGAGTCATTCCCAACCGTTACCATTTCAGTCCTTCTCACTTTGTTCCCTGGTCAAGGTGGTTTCTTTCGCTTTTAAGTGATTGCATTTAGTGTTCATATTTACAATTTTTTTGGAGGATGACGAAAATGATGTGCACGTATGTTCCCGATGAAGTCTCAGTAAAACTCATGGTAGTGTGCTCATGTCTCTGTGTGTGTGTGTGTGTGTGTGAGAGAGAGAGAGCGCTGTGGTCAGATACCAGTCCTGTCGCTGTAGAAAGGCGTTACGTGGAACATGTAGCAGTGAGTGCAAACTCTCACCGGTTTCATCTGACCGTATCTAGGCAACGGGGCTGAGTGTGATGAGCAGCGGGAACAGAAGATCTGCAATAAAACATCATCTCATTAGGATTGGAATCATGTTATGAGCCCCTGCTCGGTTTCTCTTGTTTTCTTTCTCTTTTTTTATTAGTAACTGCCAGTTGGATGGGGGCGGAGACTAATTACTTTAAATCCTGAAACATCTGCCTATTTAAGAGCCGCTGATGGCATTTCATGGTGGCAGCCCTAGGAAACATATTGTTGTTTGTTTAGTTAACTAGAATTAGTGCTGGGCAACAATTAATCGCATCCAAAATAAAAGTTTTTGTTTACATAATATATGTGTGTGTACTGTGTATATTTATTATGTATATATAAATATACACACATGCATGTTTATATTTAAGAGAAATATATTGTTTATATATGATATATATGTATATATAATATAAATTATATGAACATTTAGGAGAGTTAGGAAGGTTTTAATTCTGAGGAAGTGGTGGTTTTAGATTAGTTAGCTCACCAGTCTTTAAGCGGTCTATGTTTATTCTTTGTTGAATTTTGTTGCTATTTTTTTTCTTCCAATAAATGTAATCTTTTATGCTCTGGCCATCGCAATACTTTTTTCTGAACGGCTTTTTATGTTGGTCCCCAAGTTGGATTGTTGGATTTTGGCTTTCAATGCTGTTCATGTTTGTCTTTCTACAGAAAAAAATATTAACAAAATCAAAAATTTGAGCTTCAACCACTTTTCAACCATCTGAAATTTGGTTTATTTTACACGGAATGACCCTAATTATTTTCACCATATAGAGTAACAAAATTCTTAACCATAAACCAAATCATCTGGCTCCAAAATAAATCACAACATTACAGACTATAAAAAAAAAAATAATAATAATAAAAAAAAAATATATATATATATATATACACTATTAAAGTATTAAAACTAAACATTCTAACATTACTACAAAAAAGTTGAGATATACACACACACACACACACACACTCTTTTTAAATAAATATATCTAGGTCTTGAAAGAATTGGTTTCTCTATGGAGAAAATAAATGAGATTTTTACGCCTGGAAACAACTGCACTCTATTCTGACCTTTCCACAGCTCCTGCAGTGATGTTTCCTTCTGATGACTGTAAATGGCGCTTTACATGCAATGCAGGAATTGCAGGCCTCATCTGGTACCCATTCAGGAGGGTCTGATGTTGAAAAAAGAACAGAGAAAGGGTTGCAAAAATGAAGAAAGGTCTGTCAGGTGTTGAAGTAGTGGCCGTTTATCTTCTTACAGTATTACATATTAGCAATGCTCTAAAACCTAGTACCATGGCAACATAGGCAGATGCCTTCTAAAGCAGCATCCTCACTAAAAATATCATTCTATATTTCCCATTAACATTTCTATTGACTGAGTTTGCTGATTCTCTTGTTTGAAAGCCCACAATTCTCATTAGGATTTGTTCTCAAAGAAATTACTGGAATTGACAAACCTGATGACTGTATGGTGTATCTTAAAATCTTTTGAAAAAAGTTGTGTATTTAGAGCAAGACTATGATGCTTTAAATTGTCTAGTTAGGCAGCTCACTAGGGCTTAATCTAAATATGCCTACTTCCCTACAATATAGAGTATATAGAAATCTAATGACAATCAGTATGTTCAAATTCACAGCTTCAGAAAACAGTAGGCGAAAAGTACCCGGATGACCAACTACATCTAGTGAGAATCTGAAATGCGCATACAAAGAACACAGGTGAGAATTCATAAAAGATGGGTAACCTACACACAGTCATACTACATAGAATACAGTTTTTAACAGTCACAAAGTACGTTCTTGTTAAAAAAAAAAAGTGCCAAGTCATAGAGTATGTGATTTCAGATGCAGCCAAGGTTTTGTCGTATCATGTATATCAAAATAAAAAGCCTTTTCATATTGTGAGTATATAGGTGGTGTACTGAACTAACCTTCAAACTGACCCTCTCGGGCTTTGGCAGCAAGCTCTGATGAAGAGATGGTCTCTTGACAGAGAGCACAGTCTTCCAGTACAGCACTGGCCAGACAAGGACCTGAGGTGCATAACAAACAGCACATTAAACTAATGATGTCTGACATCGGGCGATAAAAACATGCTGTTACAGCATCTGTATCTTTCAGAAGTGTGCCTCACTAACCTTTCTTGGGCTTCTCAGTGTCCCCTTGGTCGGATTTTGTAGCCATGACCTCAAATAGAGTCTTTAAGATGCTTCGCAGGTCACTCGCATAGTTAGTTTGCAACTGATCAGCCACACCTTCAGATATTTTAAAGACAAATATTGTTAGTTTTACAGAGCTAGATATACATTTTATAATCGGCTTTACCATCCATGTGGTAGGCTTTACACTTTACAGTGCACTTAGTAGGTTACACTTTACAGTGAACCTAGCACATTTTATAATCGGCTTTACCATCCATGTATTAGGCTTTAAAGTTTACAGTGCACTTAGTAGGTTACACTTTACACTTAAGCTTTACAGTGCACTTAGTAGGTTACACTTTACACTTAAGCTTTACAGTGCACTTAGTAGGCAACACTGAAATGTTAAACAATATTACTGGATGTAAATAAGACTGGATCTGGACTGGAAAGTCTTACAATGCAAACAAAATTCAAGCCGTTCTGGTGTTCATTTACACTGTGTATTTAATGATCCATATAGATTTTTACTTCAGTAGAAATGCTGTTCTGCCACTCAAACAAGGCTTTACCAAGCATCACAAAGCCTTCATCAGACTCCAAATCCCACAAATCATTGGGTAACACACCTGATATGCAGACAAAAAGGCGATGGATGAGGTCACTACTGCTATGGAAACGTGAGCGAATTTTGTAGTGAGCAGCGAGTTTGGCAGCTTGCAAAGCCACTTGAATCTCCTGATGATCCAGATCCTCAGACATGTCCGAGCTGGTTGTCAGGCTACTGACAGGACTGAAAGGGAAGATTATTAGGTTAAAATCAAATTAATAATAGTATTAAGACTAATAAAAAAAGTAAGATATAATTGTCTCGTGTTCAATCTTTGAAAAATGATTAACAGTAATTAAAAAATAAATAAAGTATAACTAAGTAATTTCATGGTTTGAAACGAGGTTGAAACTGCTGGCCTTCCTCAAGAGAGAATTTCACATAATCGAGTTAATCCAGAAAATGTGACCCTATGGCTGAGGGAACACTATGGGATTTGTGCAACAGCTTGCAGGAATCACAGAGCAAATTTTAGGACTTGATTTTCACACATCATTCACACTGATGTTAAAATAAATTTTCTGAAAAACATATACATGCTATTTTTTCACCCTGCAAAAGCAGTGTTTGTCAAGGTGTTTTTGTATGGATGCTAAGATGTCATTATGTATGTGAGTTTAATGCAGTTGCTAGGGTCTTCTGGGTGATAGCCAGGACATTGCTATGTGCAACAAGATGTTCTGAAAGGTTGTTCTTATAGCGCTGCTATTTCAGTTGTCAAAAATAGTCAAAAGAACCCATCTCCAGAGCCCGCAACATCGACCAAAGCAACTTGCGCTGCATTTAAGGTATACATGTAATCAGTCATACTCTACTACCTGGGGTGAAAGGCAGTGATATGAGCTAATAAAACATTGTTGTGTTTGTTTCAACAGCTCAATCAGCCCAAAACAGGACCATTGGCTTTTCGGCGGGACTACCAATGGGAGATGGGGGCGATTTTAGGAAACCTTTGAAAACCAAAATCACAAACTTCTAAGCCTTAGCTAGTATCAAAAACTAAACATAACCTATAGAGTGCTTTATGTACGAGTCCTAAAACCCATAAATAAATTAGCATTTTTGCACTTCCTGTTCCACTGTGCAGAAGACAATGGGTTTTTTCGAAGGTATTTTGGTTAAATGCCTGAAATATGTCTGTATTAACACGCACTCAGGATATTTTCACTTTATCCATAACATAAAGAGTAGGGCTGAGCAATTAATCGCATGCGATTGTCATGCACATCTCGTCAGTAAAGCCGGTTCTGTGATTAGTAGTAAATCTCCATCACCTGCTTTCAGATGGAGCGGCATTTACTACACAGAGCTGTAGTTCACTGACAATTAGGCAATATCGCGTTCATAATCGCAGATGAATCGCATTCGATTATGAACGCGATATTACTTAGATTGTCAGTGAACTACGGCTCCGTGTACTAAATGCCGCTCCATCTGAAAGCAGGTGATGGTGATTTACTACCAATCACGGAACCGGCTTTACTGACGAGATGCACTTGACAATCGCATTCGATTAATTGCACAGCCCTACATAAGTGATATATTTAATACCTCACTCATGATTTTTTTTAAGCTTTTACATGCCTGGAAAAAGGCAGTGGGCACATTAAACTCCATGTTGAACAGGTAAACTCATCTATTCACTAGTTAGCTTTTACAACCTAATCGAGTTAATACTCATGCTCTTGCAAACTATTAAACTTGCAGAATTGTACATTTTAAATAAAAATTTATAAAGTTGTTGGAACCTCAGTGATAGTGACATTTAAGTCATGTGACCATGGTGTATATTGTAGTCTAACTTCAGCTTTTTACTTCTGGCAATTGTACTTAGGCTTCAAAATTCATGTGTTCAGTTGTAAAATTGATCTTGATGAACAAACATACAATAACTGCATACTTTTGTTGGTTATTTGTTTTGCAGAGGGAACCAAGGTTATGCTAACTTTTGGACTACAACAATATGTTTGTTCCCTACAGCCCTCTATAGTAACAGGGCTCACATATTTTACCTTAACCCATCAGTCAAAATTTAGACATGTTTACCTGGGTGTGTATGAACTCGACAAACTGCATGTAGTGATAGAAACACCATCAATGTCACTGCTGGGGACAGAACTGAGGGGGGACTCCTGAGAACTGCTGCCGACCATTGCAAAAAAAACATGGGGGGGCAACAGATGAAAACAAAATATGAGAACCGAAAAGAATGACAACTTTCATAATGAAATCAACTCATATCCAAAAAAAGGCAACAAACAAAACATTTTCAAAATTGTCAAATCAAGAAAACCTGATTCATGTCATTCAAATGAAATTTCACACACAAGTAAACAAACCTAGAGTTCTTTCTGTTATCTTCCTTTGGCTGTTTTCCAAAACCTTCCAATTTCCCTTTAACTGTAGTTTTAGGTTGCGTCGGGCATCCCGTGTCCTGATGGGTGCAACTAGGTCCTCCCTCCCCTTGTCCCGAGCCTCTATCCTGAGTCAGAAGAACCCCTGGGGCACATTTCTCACAGCAGGGATAGTGGGAAAAGTCCTGACTACCTTCATCTTCTCTCACTTGGTTCTGCACAGAACCGTGTGGTACAGAAGGGGTGAGGTGGACCTGAGAAGGGGGCAGAGTGAGTGGTAAATGTCCATTTCCCTTCCCTGGGCTGCCAGCAGCTACTGCTGATTGAAAGACAGAGCTCGTAATGGTGAGCTTGTGCTTCTCAAACCCCAGCGTCATGCCCCGTCCAGCAGGCTCCAGGGCATCCTCGCATCCGCCAGTGCAGCACACGCAGGAGTTAAGTAGGCACTGAGTGGCAACTAAAGCCCCGCCCTCACCGGATTCCAGAACGCTTGCTGAATGAGGTACAACGACGGCCAAGTCGGTCAAGCTTGGGGAATGAGGGTTAAATATAACAGTGGCGGACAATTTCATTCCACCGGTCCGATTGGCGATTTCTTCCGCAGTCTGTACGCTGTCCTCCTCCTGTGACCCTTCCCAGCCGTTCACCATGGGTGACCTTTCGGAGCTCCCCACAGACTCGGCTGATTGGCGTTGGCAAACCATATTGTTGTCATTGCTTGATTGACAGACTGTCAGCCAACCGTTACACGTGGAGTCAGTCAACAGGGCGGGCCTACTGTGCTCTGGGGATCTAAAGCATATGGTAGGAAGAGGAAGTTGCCCGCGGCACAGCTCGCTAGTTACACCAGACTCCAGGTCGTCCATAAAGAACACTCGATCATCATCGTGGTATGATCCCGGGACTCTCCGCGGAGATACGTGAGTGCTGGAGGCGGCACTGGATCCTTCGAGACTACTTCCTCTATAGGGCCGAGGCCGATGGGCTGGAGACTGACTCTGACTTGGAGGGGAAAGCAGCGTAGACATTTCGTCCCCCACTTGATGCACCATCATATTAAGTTGCTCTCTCTCTTCTTCATCATACTGCATGGAGCAAGCCAACTCTGCATCTGTGGCCTCCTCCTCTTCACTCTCACTGGAGGACTCGGGCTGCTCCTTTCTCTCCTCATTCTCCTTCCATGCAGAATCATCTTCCTGGGCTACACAAAGTGTGAGATCCACCACCTCCTCGACTCCATCATCCTGTTCCAGTGTCTCTAGATGGCTCTCAGGACCAGTGGAAGCAGCTGGGTCATTGGTCGATGACATACTGGAGCCTGCAGGGAAATCTCCATCCTGGGAGATGCAGAGGCTGTGCTCCAGCGTCACGAGCTCTTCTTCCGTTAAAGTCTGCAGCAGGTCCCTGCCAGGAAGAACACAATTATATGATTCACAAATCTAACATTTTCTTCAGTTGCTACATAAAAAGTTAATAGGGTTTCAATTTGAAATCTCAGTGCTGATGCAGATATTATAAATCTATACAATTACAGAGAGACAATAATCCAGTGATGCACAAATAAACTCATTAAGACACTTGAAAAAGACTCTTGTATACTGTATGAGTTAGATTTTGTTGTGCTGCTTGTGTCTGGTGTAGACAGGTGTTGTTCTTTCAAAGCAACCCATCATAATCAGTGACACCGTCTAGACTGGATGTGGCACAATGAGACACTGAATGTTAATTGATGCCCCACACTATTTCTGACATACTCCACACATCTGCGCCACAAATGCACCGTTCAGAGCTGTTGTGGTGTGGTGTAGACATGTTGTAAGCCTTTAATACATCATTGACTACATAAATCACGCAATCAAAGCAAACCAAACCACAGATTTGACCGATGCAGTCACTGATGCATGTGAATTTACAAAATCTCACTGAATAACCTCTGGCCACACCTGCATCAGATGACCAAATCAGAGGTGTCCGTGAATGACTACTGTGAACACTAACCATACCTTATTTTTCTCAGCAAAGTACGGAAAGGCCGGAAGAGTTCAGACATGTCCTCTGGTTTGCGGTCTAGGTTAAGAGGCCCTTCACAGTAGATAACAAGGCCACTAATAAGACAAAACACGACAAAAGATACCATTAAAAGAGTATGACATATACAGTGGGATGATAATGAACATTTTAGAGGTGGATGACATGAAAAAAAAACAGATCATTAGAATGACACATCACTTACCAAACAATGGCAAGTCTAGGGATTGTAAACATGAGAGCTGGTTCGTAGTCATCAATCATGTCTTGTGTAAGATACTCAAGCTTTAGGGCCCTTGAGATGGGAAAACAAGACATTTGCTTATTAATAATAAATAAAAAAACAAGTAAATAAATAAATACATGGTGCTACAAAATGATACTGATCATGTTTCTTTCAAATTAATATCGCAATGCATCATATCACCATGTGAAGTGTATTGTATAGGGATGTAGCGGGCAATACCCAGTCCAAGATCTGAATATTCACCTCTCAACTGTCTCACAGAAGAGCACAATCACCTCCTGCTGGATGTAATACTCTTTAGGAGACTTCACAGGCACCATGGCTGACACGTAGCTACAATAAGAAACAGACAGATCCATTATATGATTACATTAACACCACATTTTGTAAAAATTATAACGGTTTGAAAAATCTGCTGGTATAAAGGCATCTTGTAATGATTCATGAACTGTCCATGAATGGACCCCAGGCATCATCATAATTATATCATCACAAGGTCGGATAAGTGGATGCAAAAATCGAAACCGCATTATAAGGTACCTGAGCTCAAACTCAGCGAAGAGGCTGTCAAACTGACGTAGCACCTCCTTCAAGCGGTCTGTGTAGTTGTTGAGATCTCGTAGCGCTTGGTCTCGTGTGATGTTGCGTACTTCCTCCAGGCTACGGGTGAGGTCTTTAGCTAGTGGTTTCATGGCCATGCTCTCGATTTCACGATTCATAATGATTGATCCTGCTGCCAGGCACTGGAGAGAGGAGTGATAATAATATCATCATTGCTTCTAATGGGTTACGCCCTGTGCCACAAGTGACAGCTATGATACACTGTTAGTAAAATATTGCAATGGAATACGGTTTTTCAGTAAAGTTCTTCATCATCATTAAGTTCTTTTGAAAGCTAACAAGAAATATCTCTAGGGAAGATGCTTCATTCTGAAGGGAAGTAGTTAGTGTGCACTACCTCTGCCCCAAACCACAGCTGCCCGGCAAGGTTGTCATGGCGGATCTCTTCTGGGAACTTTACACAGAAGTCTCTGTTGGCTCGGTCTTCAGGTATGCATTCATCCATGATCTGATTTATGATGTTTAAAACATTGTCCTATACAAATATTGAGAAGATACACAACATGCAGGGTTAGAACATTCATTTTTAAGGGTTTAAGTGAGACAGGTCATTTAGTTATTTATATTCACTGTAGAAATTTCTTGAAATTTGCTTTCAGGAAATTGCCATGACTTTCCTAGGCCTAGATTTCATCATCCCCTGATAATTATCGGATTTCCAATTTCCATGACTGTGGAAAATTACCACCATTCAGAAGTTTGGGGTCAGTACGTTTTTACAAAAACTAGAAGTAATGAATGTTTTCATGTAGCAAGAATGCATTACATTTATCAAAAGTGACAGTAGCTATGTTTACATCCAAAGATACGAATTTAACTTATGCGCAAAACTGGAATATCGCATAAAACATTTGCGAATAAAGCACAGTTTCCATCCAACGAGTCAAAGAGATCAAAATCGTCACTTCCTGATAAACTGGCACTAAACATCTCTAAGAAAACTAGGAGAAGCCACTGAATATAATCATTTTCATATGTAATAAATTACTTGCACTTCAGAGAGAGCAGACGTAACACAATAAATACGGTCATTGCTTTTAGAGGTGGAGGCCTGCTGTTTGGGAACGCAGTCATGCAAGACAGTAATTTTACAGAAATACTTTGATGACAGACTTTCCTCAGGCATTTCAGAACGACCAAAACAACATATAGATGCTGTGAACGAGATCGGTCCGCTGGTTAGTCAAGTTATCCCGTCTCGCAGCGCAAAGTCACATGACTTTTTCAATGCGCATGGTGGAATTTATTCGGTAAATGTGTTTCCATCGTAGTTTATGCGCATTTTTTTCTTATTGGATAAAAAGTTGATCCTACTCCGTTTAGAATTTATGCGCATCTTGACGTTTCCATCCAGTGGTTTTTATGCAATCATCCAAAATGCGCATTAAAAAAATTATGCGCATATTTTTTATAAAAGATTACAAATAAATGCTGTTCTTTTGAACTTTCTTTCTAAAGAATCCAAAAAAGTGTCACAGTTTCCACAAATATATTAAACAGCACAATTGTTTTTAATAGTGATAAGACACATTTCTGAAAGATTGCGTGACTAAAGACTCAAGTAATGGCTGTCATTACCATCACAGGAATATTATATTTTACAATATATTCAAATAGATTCTAATAGACTCACTCTTAAACATTACAGAATGAAAAACAAACAACTGCTGATCAAAATGGCCAAACCAAACTAAGCTCTCTACTGTAAGACCATAAGTGGAGTGAACTGGTTAACCTGGCAGGAGCGGAACTGGTTGACCAGCAGTGTACACCTCTGAGGGTCCTTTCTGCCGTCCAGACTGTCCAGCTCAATGGCCACTTGGTTCAGCTCTTCATCTGCATAGTAGAACTGGGCCAGCAGCTGTGGATCTGACCTCTGTATGGAAAAAAAAAAGAATTATAAAGACCAATATAAACAAATGCTCGGAATGATCTAATCAAGCACCAGATGATCAAACAAACTAGTAATAAAGCAAGCACGTATCAGAGTCCTGTAATAAGATGGGTGTCTGGCGCTGTATGCAAAAATATTATTATTTAAAGAGGCATATGTTGCAACAACAGCCATTCCCACATTAGAAGAGTGTGTAAGACATTAAATGAGCGTAGCTATAGATGTCAGCACTGGATTAAAGAGCTGCTACAGTGAGCACTCAACAGGGAACATCTTCCATGAATTGCATCATAGACTGGAGTTTCAAGGTGTATTTCAAGAGCTTACATACACTACTGCTGAAAAGTTTGGGATCACAGTGTAATTATTATTTTTTTTTAAAGAAATTACTCTTGGACTATCTATTTATCAAAGGATCTAGAAAAAAAAAGTATCACCGTTTCCACAAAAATATTAAGCAGCACAACTGTTTTTGAATTCGATTCTAAATATTTCTTCAGCATCAAATCAGCATATATTAGAATGATCTCTGATTGATCATGTGACATTGAAGACAGTAACTTTGTTGCTGAAAATTTTGCTTTGCCATGGCAGGGATAAATTACAATTATAAAACCTATTCAAATACAACAGTTATTTAAAAATTCAATTACATTTTTTCAATTCACATTTATTTGTATAGCGCTTCTCCTCACGATACAAACCGTTGCAAAGCAGCTTCACAGAAAATTAAAGTTTCTACATTATATTTAGAAGTAGCTTATCAGTGGTGGTGACTATGTCAAGGTGATGTCCATATGGCAGAAAGGTACAGTAAAAATCATGCAGTTAGTTAATGACATGTATTCACATAAATGGAGAAGACGATTAACAGCAATGATTGTGTTGCAAGCAAAATTTGGTAGTTTTGTATGTTGGTTCAGGGTTGTCGTCATCTGAGGTTCTCTGAGGGGTTGTCATCATCTCTATTCAGTGATCTCAGATCTTATAGTAATATTTATCTAATAATATTCCACAATATTATGGTTTCACTGTGTTTTTTAATCAAATAGACACAGCTTTGGTGAGCATTAAAAAAAATACATTCTTAGATTGTCAATATTTTCCCATTTTTGAGTAGTGCTGTTTATTTTTATAATACATGCCAGTGCAAAATCTCCAAAACGATACTAGGGTGCTGTGGGTAGTTACCAGGGTGTTGCCATGTGGTTACTAAGGTGTTCGTAGTGTTTTACCGTGTTATTTTTCAAGAGTCCAAGCCTCTGTTATATTCAGGTGTTTAAATATAGCCCAGGTCTCTGTTTTTAATGCAAGCCTAGGATTTGTTTTTGTATTGTCTACTAGGCAAAAAAAATTCACACTTCTCCAAACTGCATAGTTTATCATTAATATCTGTAGCACAAAATCTTCAGGACAAGTTACACTTTTCAATCCCCTAACCCTTAAAGGGATAGTTCACCCAAAACTGAAAATTTGATGTTTATCTGCTTACCCTAAAGACATCCAAGATGTAGGTGACTTTGTTTCTTCAGTAGAACACAAACAAAGATTAACTCGAACTGTTGCAGTCTTTTAGTCATATAATGTCAGTGGACGGGAATCACGGCTTTGAGAGTCAAAAAAACATACACAAACAAAACCAAATTAAACCCTGCGGCTCGTGACGATACATTGATGTGTAAAGACACGAAACGATCGGTCTGTGCAAGAAACTGAACAGTATTTATATTAGGGCTGCACGATAAATCGCATGCGATATTTAATGCGCATCTTGTCAGAAAGTCGGTTCTGTAATCAGCGGCAAATCTCCATCACCTGCGGGCTTTGAGCTGCGCAAAAAATTGCGCCAATATGAACGTGGTTTTGCGCAGCTCGTCAGTGAACAACGGCTCTGTGTAGTTAATGCTGCTCAATGTGAAAGCCCGCAGGTGATGGAGATTTACTGCTGATTACAGAACCGGCTTTACTGATAAGATGCGCGTTAAATATCGCATGCGATTTATCGTGCAGCTTTAATTTATATAGTTTTTTTACCTCTGATTGACCGCAATGTCCGAACGGTCTCACCAGCCGGCGTGTGACACATCGTCGTCGTCTTCTTGCTTTACGGCGGATCGCAGACTTATAAGTGCATTACCGCCACCTATCTCTCAAATGGACCATTGACACTCCCAATTGAGATTGTAGATGGAGTGTCAATGGTCCATTTGAGAGAGAGGTGGCGGTAATGCACTTATAACCGATCGTTTCGTGTCTTTACACATCAATGTATCGTCACAAACCGCAGGGTTTAACTTGGTTTTGTTTGTGTATGTTTTATGACTCTCAAAGCCGTGATTCCTATCCACTGACATTATAGGACTGACAGACTGCAACGGTTTGAGTTAAAAATCTTTGTTTGTGTTCTATGGAAGAAACATAATCACCTACATCTTGGATGCCCTGAGGGTAAGCAGATAAACATAACATTTTCATTTTTAGGTGAACTATCCCTTTAAACAAAGAAAAATAATGGCCAATTTTACCTTAGCAAGCAGCACTAACTAATAAATGAAGCCTGTAGCCTAACTATAGTCAAGTGTTATCTGCCAGTACAGGTGCATCTCAATGAATTAGAATATCGTGGAAAAGTTCTTTTATTTCAGTAATTCAACAAATTGTGAAACTCGTGTATTAAATAAATTCAATGCACACAGACTGAAGTAGTTTAAGTCTTTGGTTCTTTTAATTGTGATGATTTCGGCTCACATTTAACAAAAACCCACCAATTCACTATCTCAACTAATTAGAATATGGTGACATGCCAATCAGCTAATCAACTCAAAACACCTGCAAAGGTTTCCTGAGCCTTCAAAATGGTCTCTCAGTTTGGTTCACTAGGCTACACAATCATGGGGAAGACTGCTGATCTGACAGTTGTCCAGAAGACAATCATTGACACCCTTCACAAGGAGGGTAAGCCACAAACATTCATTGCCAAAGAAGCTGGCTGTTCACAGAGTGCTGTATCCAAGCATGTTAACAAAAAGTTGAGTGGAAGGAAAAAGTGTGGAAGAAAAAGATGCACAAACAACTGAGAGAACCGCAGCCTTATGAGGATTGTCAAGCAAAATCAATTCAAGAATTTGAGTGAACTTCACAAGGAATGGACTGAGGCTGGGGTCAAGGCATCAAGAGCCACCACACACAGACGTGTCAAGGAATTTGACTACAGTTGTCGTATTCCTCTTGTTAAGCCACTCCTGAACCACAAACAACGTCAGAGGCGTCTTACCTGGGCTAAGGAGAAGAACTGGACTGTTGCCCAGTGGTCCAAAGTCCTCTTTTCAGATGAGAGCAAGTTTTGTATTTCATTTGGAAACCAAGGTCCTAGAGTCTGGAGGAAGGGTGGAGAAGCTCATAGCCCAAGTTGCTTGAAGTCCAGTGTTAAGTTTCCACAGTCTGTGATGATTTGGGGTGCAATGTCATCTGCTGGTGTTGGTCCATTGTGTTTTTTGAAAACCAACGTCACTGCACCCGTTTACCAAGAAATTTTGGAGCACTTCATGCTTCCTTCTGCTGACCAGCTTTTTGAAGATGCTGATTTCATTTTCCAGCAGGATTTGGCACCTGCCCACACTGCCAAAAGCACCAAAAGTTGGTTAAATGACCATGGTGTTGGTGTGCTTGACTGGCCAGCAAACTCACCAGACCTGAACCCCATAGAGAGGTACTGTCAAGAGGAAGATGAGAAACAAGAGACCAAACAATGCAGATGAGCTGAAGGCCACTGTCAAAGAAACCTGGGCTTCCATACCACCTCAGCAGTACCACAAACTGATCACCTCCATGCCACGCCGAATTGAGGCAGTAATTAAAGCAAAAGGAGCCCCTACCAAGTATTGAGTACATGTACAGTAAATGAACATACTTTCCAGAAAGCCAACAATTCACTAAAAACATTTTTTGTTGGTCTTATGAAGTATTCTAATTAGTTGAGATAGTGAATTGGTGGGTTTTTGTGAAATGTGAGCCAAAATCATCACAATTAAAAGAACCAAAGACTTAAACTACTTCAGTCTGTGTGCACTGAATTGATTTAATACACGAGTTTCACAATTTGAGCTGAATTACTGAAATAAATTGACTTTTCCATGACATTCTAATTTATTGAGATGCACCTGTATAGTATTTGGAGTGTTTCGAGTTTGGGAAGCCTCTGTTTTCTGGACTGTGGCCGTTTATAATCTGCACATGAATTTGCCTGGGAAGTGGCACGTGGCTGGGACATGGACCGGAGTATAAGCTGATTTGAACGGGTCAGCCCCAAAATATCCAACCAGGAGAAAGCAAACCACTTGAGTCTCCAAATCACCATAGAACAATTAAACACATGTGGAGCTAAATATTTCTGTTGCACAGGGAACTAAACTATGTACTAGGCCTATACAAAAAATAAGCAATCAATACGGTTTCGCTCTGGGCGACTAGTTGGGTTGTGAATTTCAAACAGACTTCAAAGCGATGAAAATGGTGTCTGCCTAGGTTTATGGTTATAGCACAGTTGTAAAATGAAGGCAACACTGATAATGAGGACCTGAGTCAAGTAATGCACTAACAGTGACATACTTTCCTAAGCATCAACCAAACATATTAAATCATGTATTAAAGACCAATCCTCATTTTATACACAAAAAAATCTGTTAATTTTAGTGAGCGTCTGACACTGCAGTTAATTCCTGATGACAATAACTGGCATGTTTGTGAAGAATGTATCCAAGTGAGTCACAGTCATCGAGGTAGAACTGCACCCATGGGCCAAGGCTTCTTTGACAACGAGTGTTTGGATATCTCAAGGGATACCTTGGGTTTAATTCCAACAACACACTTTTCTGCTCTAACATCCTGTCGTAATAAGACTACTCAGACTTGTTAAGACATTACCAAAAATGGGATGAAAAGTGGCCTTAATTTCTTGCAGGAAGTCTTTAATGCATTAAACATCAGTTGACAACAAAATGGTCACACAGAACAATTGCATCAGTTGCCCAAAGTGTGAATTGCGAGTATCTTTCATCACTAAACACATTGTGAGCTATAGTGAAATGTGGTTTTAGACGTGTAAAATACAAATTGCTGATAGAAAGAAAGTTTGGGGCCACACAAAGGGCCTCTGCAAAGAACAGCTGAGAACAGCCAATGCACAGAAATACACCTTAGAAAATCTTAATGTATTAATATATGCTTTCATACTGCATATTTTAACAAAGAATATGATTAATAAATAGCTGCCAGCACACCACACAGCTGTGAACATGCCCATTCATTATGAAAGGACAAAGTCATCTGAATGAATAGTAAAGGACTGTGTTTCAAAACGTAGTGAAGATACTACCTACAAGGAAATGTTGGCATATGATGTCCAAAATGGTCAAGGTAGGCAGGTCACATCATGTGATGCCAAAATAGCTGTTAGAAAAACTTGTATTATACGACGACCCAAAATGCAAAATGCTGCTAGGTAAGATGCCCACATCATATGATACCCCGAATGCTGTCTAACTAGACAGCTCGCTATGTTTTGAAACACATTCATTTAATAATAAAGCTATATGTTGAGTTGTTGTTTTTTATTGAACTAATGGCAAGCTTACCTTTGGCTTATAAAGCCACTTTCGGAACCGATTCATCATTGGTCACCTCGCCAGTTTAGCGAAAGCTCCGTACCAAACCCGAACCGGACCTTTAAACCCGCACACAAACACACAGCTAGCGAGCTAAGCTAGCGCCTGCTCTTTAACAAAGCCGCGCTGACAGTGTTAAGTAGAGGCCAAAAAACAGACTCAGGCAGTGTTAAGCCACTATTAGCTAATCACGGACTCGGACTCTGCCCTTATATCCAGCAGCCGAGCGCTTGTCTTTGTCCCCAAACACACGGGCTGCTCATGACTAAGCTATTGAGCTAGCGCTCAGTCGGACTACGGAAGTTGCGCTGCTTGACTGATTACGCTAGGGTTGCCAAACACTCCGCGTTTTTTAATTTTTAAATAATTTAGTACAGTTGTTTTTATTAACAGTCCTTTTTGTTTACATAAATAAACAAAGGAAACATTCATATTTCTCAAATATATGTCTTCACATCATTATTTTAATTATTTGTACACATTTATTTAACTTTCATTTTTTTGTAAATCACTTCACGCTACTGAAATGCTATTTAAATGAATTATTATTATCATTAATATTATATATTTTCAATAAATGTTTCATTTTTGGACAAAAGAGAACCAAGGGAATAGCTCTCTCAGGAAAAGACGGGCCGCCTCGCTGTTGCCAGGCGACAACAAAACACTGTAGCTGTTTTTCATAGGACATTATCAAAAAAAATTAACACTGACCAATTTTATTAAAATGCTCTGAATCAGGTAAGCTAAGTAAAAAAGTATCCACATTATCGGACTGCTATCTATTGATCCGAAAGTATATTTAATTTGGCTGAGAAATCCAGTGAGAATGAACTACAAAGAACTTGTCAACGAGGTCACAAGGCTCCTGGACGACTTTCAAGAGGACAAACAATGCATTGACAGTTTTGCAGAGGATACTGCCAAGGATCTTAAGGTATTCTTTTCTAACACAGGCCTATTCTCCTCCATATACATACATATGCCCACATGTTTAAAATCATGAGTATCTTATCTAGTGCTGGGTGTAATGCATTACTAAGTTATTAATTACTGCCTCTTTTTTTTACTTTTTAAAATGACTTTCCCTTGAAAAAGTAAAGTAAGGGATTACTCTTAAAGGAACACTCCACTATTTTTGAAAATAGGCTCATTTTCCAACTCCCCTAGAGTTAAACAGTTGAGTTTTACTGTTTGCGAATGCGTTCAGCCGATCTCCGGGTCTGGCGGTAGCACTATTAGCTGTAGCTTAGCATAGATCATTGAATCTGATTGGACCGTTAGCATCTCGCTTAATAATGAAAAGTTGTGATTTTCTAGGCCGATATGGCTAGAAACTATACTCTCATTCCGGCGTAATAATCAAGAAACTTTGCTGCCGTACCATGGGTGCAGCAGGCGCAATGATATTACGCATTTATGATATGATTTTCAGGTTTCTTGATTATTACGCCGGAATGAGAGTATAGTTTCTAGCCATATCGGCCTAGAAAATCGCAACTTTTCATTTTCCGTCGGTCTTAGTACACGATGTAACTACAGAAGAGTCAAGTTTTAAATAGGAAAAATATAGAAACTCTTTGGTAATTTTTGAGCGAGATGCTAACGGTCTAATCAGATTCAATGATCTATGCTAAGCTACAGCTAAAAGTGCTACCGCCAGACACAGAGATCGGCTGAATGGATTCGAAAACGCTAAAACTCAGCTGTTTAACTCTAGGGGAGTAGCAAAATGAGCCTATTTTCAAAAATAGTGGAGTGTTCCTTTAATTTTTCTTAATTTAATTGAATTACAGTTACTTCTGATGTTGCAGAATATAGAACTGGGGCCAGTTGCCTAAACATAGACACTATGTTGTGTCTTACAAACTTGTTTGACCAACTAACAGTTAGCAAGGGGTAACCAGTCTTACTTTTTGAATTCACATTAGACCAGTCTACCTTTCAGTAACTGTTTTGAACAGTCTTTTTATGCAATTTTATTTGTATTATTTATTTGAAAGAGTTAAAAGAGCTGTGTCATGTCTATACTTGTATTGTTCAACTCGTTGTGGTTTATATGGGATTTAGAAAGTAATTAGTAATGCGTAATGCAATATTTAGAGAGAGTAGTTAGAACAGTAATAGTTAGTACATGAAGATGTATTTAGTAGCTAGTAATTAATGACTTTTTTAATTACACTGATCTTCACTATAGTGACACATAATAATCATAGTCCCATGTCTTCTGTCTTTTAGAATCTCTCTTCTGCTGACCAGAAGTTTATTATTGATGCTTTGTATGGATGTAACATGCACATAAAGCTTTTGGATGTTGTGGTCAGCATCTTTTACAATCACCATGGAAAAAAATTATTCAGGGTGGATCGAAACTTGTTCATTGGTAAATTAACTTTGTTAATGTATTACGAATAATATTTTTTTTAGTCTCAAACTACTGATGGTAATATTACTATAACCCAACTACTGTTTCTTTTTGCTATGAAGTTAATTTAGATTCAGACATTCAGAAAGGTAACAGATCTAATTTTGCCTTGTGTTTGGTTTTCTCAGTTGTCTGTTATCTCGCCATGTTCTGTCTTGATGATCTTGGCCTGGAGCATTTCAGTAGAATTATCAAGTCTCTAGACATCTCAAAAATGCACAAAGTAAGCAAAACACATGTACTATACACATAAATCCTTTATGTGCACTATTTTATGGACCAGTTTATAAATCTAGAAAAATAGAATGAAAATTTAATTTACAGTGAACCTGAATAACAACTGAGTATGAAGTTCTGATATTTCAACATTATATTATACATTTACCCATTCTTTGTTTTCTGTCCGATACCTCAGTTCCTGAGTTTTTTCTTTAACATCAGCAACCTCACAACACACATCCAGAGAGAATGGAGTCACATCTATGATGCCGCAGTTGTAGATAATAACTGGATTACCCCATTGCTGAGGTAAAATGCTAATAATAAAGAAGAAAGAGTGTTTATTAGTGCTGAATATCAAGTTATTTGACTGTGTGATGCATATGTGCACTTGATACCTTCAGCCGATATTACCTTAAAGGCTGGTGTTGCATTAAATCACACTTTCAAAAAATAAATACATATCCTGAATTATTTATAAGTGTCTGTATGTCATCACTTGAAATAGGTATATTAATTAGGTGGATGTTTTTAGTAAAAATTCAATTATTAATGAGAGTATGAATTCTAGCTGGAGGCTTGAAAAAGGTGTGGCTCAGTGTTTCCTGAGTGCCAGAACATGTAACTAATAGATTCTGCTCTACACACGTTTTTGCACTTTTTATTTCTGTTATTTATTCTTTATTCTTCCAATCAGATGGTGCAATGAGATTGAGGTGCTGTTGGATCAGCTTGCCAAAAAAATGAGCAGAGGAAATCTGCCCAAAAAATCTCCCAGGAAAAACACTAAGCCCAGGGAATTTGATCTGACCCAGCCCAAAGCTCGACCACTCCCTGCTCCTGAAGTCATTCCACAGAAGGACAAGCTCAAGCCGGCAAGTATTAAAATAAATACTTGAAATAATGAAATATGTGTTTTATGAGTCAGTCATTTTTTTTAATCTATTGAAAAAGCACCTAACTCATTTCATCCAATCAACATTTTATTATTGCATTATTGGTTGTTTGGGAAAAGGTCAAAAGATTCAGATATTAGACCAATACATTATGACAGTGGTTCTTAACCAGGAGGCTGGCGACTCAGGAAATGGGGGGGACAGGATCAAATATATTAAAATAATTTAAATCTAATAAAATGCTAAAAATGCATAAACTGCTAAATCAATAACCAACAACTAAAAGTCAATAACTATTGATTTTATCGAAGAAACATATGCTTTATGAAACTTCTAGAATCACAAAATAATAATGGTTAATACATTTAATATATTAATACACTCAGTTATATTAATTAAAACATTAAAACAAGCAGCTTGTCATAATTACAGCAGAAATATGAGGAGTGGCTTTCAAATGTCGCTTTGGATAACAGGGGCCTTTGAGTTAAAAAGGCAGAGAACCACTGTGTTATGAAATTTTTCACTTTCAATGGTAAAAGTATGTTGATTGTGGCATTTGCTTGCCTCCTTCCTCAGGTACCAGCTACCACTCACAGAACTCCAAACGAACCAGAAATTCTGGATGAGATGAAGCAGAGTAATCGACAGAAAGCTTTAGTAAGCACAAACAGATACTGGGAAGCAAACTGCTTTTAATTTTGTCGTAATTATTACATTAATTTCTCTTCAGACTTTACCTCATGGTGTTTTTTTACTTACTCCATTAGCAAATCCTGAATGAAGCAAACTCTCAGCAGTTCAGATGCGCAAACCCGCAGAAGTCTGAGAAAACTCAAGTTAGTGTCTTACAGCACAACTGAACTGAGCGATGTTTTTTCTTCAATGCCACAGCACCACAGAATTCAAAAGCTATAAATGCTTATATTTTTTGATGAGCAGAACACGATATCGCAGATTCTTCAAAGCCGTGATGCTGAACTCCAATTTGACAAGCTTTATACTTCTGGAAGCCCTGCCACCCAAAAGGTCATTTGGACTAGATAGAGCATGCATTGATAAAAAAATAAAAAAGTTTCTTGACACATGCACCATGTGCTTTTGAACCTATTTTCTATTATTGAGGATCGTTGTACTGTTAAAAAGTGTTTGAATGTATCTGTTTACAACGGCACAGATGAACAGCTTACCTGTCAGACTGAACACAACAGCCATACTGCGAGAGGGAGCTTTATATAATCGTCAACTGGAAGAAGAGTTACAAAGGTAGAGTCACACTCTTCAGTGGTAATCAGATTTAATTTTTCTCTGTGCAATTACTCAAATGAACTCCAAATTATTTGGACTAATTATCTGAAATTATTCATCATTAATCCAAAGCATTGAAAAGTAACTAATACCACATTAAAGAAATAGTTCTTCAAAAAATAAAAAATTAAATCTGTCATCATTTACTCACCATTAACTCACATATTTCCAAAACGTAATATTTCAACGAATCACAAAAGGAGACATTCATGCTGCTCTTTTCCATTTAATGAGAATGATTGTCAATGGATGTTGTTTAATTTTTTTTTAAAAAGAAAAGAAGTACCATAAACTATCTATATGACATATAACTGATATTTGAGATTTTGCACTATTTCTATGTGACTAATCAAATAAATGTGTGGCATTGGCTCATTTGTACAAAAGGAGCTTCCTTTTGATCCTCTCTGATCACTACAACTGTTTGGGTAAGGGAACAGAAATCTAATCTTATAAATCTAATCTTATGTGGTAAATTAAGGTGTGCCACAAGGCTCAATATGAGGTCCTTTGCCCTTTTAAAGATCAGATTTCGCGAGGAGCAAACTGAAATCCATATATGTGAATTACATATATTTAAATAAGACATGAAAACATCACACTAGGTCTGACATCAATATTGCAATATGACATTATTTATATAGTGGTGTAAACTACATTTATGGTTCTTATAGAGTGACTTAGAAAATCATGAGATAAATGTGAGATCATAACATTTTTGGGTGATCTAACCCTTCAAGGTCAATCATAAAAGTCATGGAGGTGTTTTCTACATTCATGCCATGATTATTCACGTGTGTGAATAACAAAATCCTTTGTTCTAATGTATATGTATTTGGGTGTTCAGATTAGAGCGATTGTCACAGGGTGCAAGTGAGCCATCTGCGTTCCTGCAGTGGCAGAAGGAGATGAAGGATAAGGATCTGCAGGAGGAACTAGCTGAGCTGGAGCGCCGAAGACTGGAGGGACGGATCAGCCATGAGGAGGCAGTTCTTGCACGAGAACGTGTCTTGGAGCGTAACCACCATAAAGCTCAGCAGACTAAAGAGGAGGTGATGTCATAACAAACATCAGTGTTTACAGCAATACATGACTCAGTCTGTATTAAGTTTGATGATGATGTAATGTGTGATTGGTTCAGACTACAGAGCTTATGCGCAAGTATGCAGAAAAACGTCTGAAGGAGGAGAAGGAAATGAGAGAGCTGGTGCAACAAGTGGCCGATGGTCACAAGAACTCCAAAACGGCCAAAGCTAAGCTGCAAGAAATTAAACAACGGATAGGTACAAAAAGTGTGATTCATATAGCATAACATTTTAACAAAATATTAAATGACAGTAAAAACACTGTATTTCTTTGGAGCAGTTAAGGAGGTCTCAGAGCAGAGCAGGGAACTCCTCAGCCAGGCTCTGGAGGAAGCCCAGGCCGAGCTAAGCAGGAAGATGGAGCTTATCTGTCAGATTCGTGCTTTTGAGTCAGTACCTCTCGTCAGACAAAAGTTTGTGGATGACACTGAGGTTAGTTAATTATCTTCTTATATTTATAAAAAAATTAATTATATGCACTACAAGTCAGTGGTTTCGACACAATGGACACAATTTATGTTTCATGATCTTTAAAAATTTAGACTGCGGGTCATGATTTGCTGTGTGAGATGTCTTTGGCGGAGCTGCGGGAGCGTTTGGCAGTCCTGAGTGAGTCAGAGCAGTGTGAGCTGGAGGACAAGAGACAGCGCATCTTTCAGGAGAAACAGCTCAAAGAGCAGCTACTGCTAGAACAGCTGGATAATATCGCTCTACAAAGAAGTCAGGCAGAACAGGCTGCTTTGCGCAGGTAACATATCAGTCCCATCACACCTGTTCCTGCATCAACATTAAGTTGGTTCAAAAGAAAAATGTGGACATTGAAAATTTTAGTTTTTTCTATTTAAACCTGGGGGAAAAGACTCAAGACAAGTGATTGCATATACGGACAGGCACTGGCCTGGCTCAAATCCTCCCTCTTAAATCACTATTACTTTGGGTAAAGAGATAGACATGTGATCTTACAGTGGTAAAGTATGGTATGCTACAAAGCTCTGTATTGGGTCCTTTGCCCCTTTTAAAGATCTGATTTTGCATGAACATACAGAGTTTGTGCCAGCTTGAGTCGTCCTGTCATGGGGACAATGCAAATACAACGAAATTCTGAACTTCATGTTAATTCTTCAATCTAACTTGTCACCTATTATTATGTCGCTAAACAATGAAAAAAATTGAGTTAAATTAGAAAAATGCAAAAGTATTTTCACTTGTGGTCGAGTTAAATATGTGGAAAGGAAGGGCTGACTGATTTGTTTTGTTTCACAGTCAAGAAGAGAAAAGAATGAGAAGTGAACTGCGGGAGGCTGTCAGTAGAGATGAGAGAGTGCTGGCCCTACAGAAGACCCTCGAGCAGAAACAACAGGAAAGACAGAAAAGAAAGACAGAAAAAAACAGTATGAAGAAAAATGAGCAGGTGCTTCCACTCAGAGTGAAGACCACCCTCAACAAAAAGGTGAGAAGTGACTAGAACACGGTCCAGATGTCACAAATTTTGCCACAATAACACTACAAATGTTTATTATTGTTATTTTTCTCCATTAAATGATACAAGCAGCAGGTTCTTGAGGAACAGCACTGGCAGGAGTTGGAGCACAATTTCGAACAACAGATTTACAGGACCTTTCAGCAGTCATCTAAAAAAATTGGTGCTGGTCAGAACCACAGGCGAGTTTTCTGATAGGCACATGTCTCTTGTGAATGCAAAATTACTTTTCTTGAAAGAGTATAAGAAACTGATATTGTGAAAATATTTGTAGGCATTATATAAAAATAAATATGAACAATACTTGGTATAAAGCATGTTATCCAAGTTGCTTTTTAGGTCACCTAGCACAGGCCTGGCTGATGTTACCAAAGAATTTGGGATAAAAAGCAGATTTACTCTTGAGAGAACAGTGTTTTGCTGTGGAAATAAAACACAATGATTGCAAGAGTTTTTTTTTCTATACTAAAATATTTCTGTCAGTAATTAACAACCGGTCCCTATAGTTTCTCTTTGCCACCTGGAAAATTCTCAGTCCCTTAAAGTGTATAACGGCCGGGAAGCAAGAAAACACACATCAAATTGTATTCTCAATACTTCAACTTTATTCATAGATACAAAGATATTATATAGGCATATGTTGAGGGGAGTTTCAACCCTTTAACCAATGAGGATATAGATGACATACATATAGGATGTTGGCCAAGAATATGTGTTATATAAAATGGCCACATGTACA
>NW_015505966.1:809370-812453 GCF_001515645.1 Sinocyclocheilus grahami
GCAGTTCTTGCACGAGAACGTGTCTTGGAGCGTAACCACCATAAAGCTCAGCAGACTAAAGAGGAGGTGATGTCATAACAAACATCAGTGTTTACAGCAATACATGACTCAGTCTGTATTAAGTTTGATGATGATGTAATGTGTGATTGGTTCAGACTACAGAGCTTATGCGCAAGTATGCAGAAAAACGTCTGAAGGAGGAGAAGGAAATGAGAGAGCTGGTGCAACAAGTGGCCGATGGTCACAAGAACTCCAAAACGGCCAAAGCTAAGCTGCAAGAAATTAAACAACGGATAGGTACAAAAAGTGTGATTCATATAGCATAACATTTTAACAAAATATTAAATGACAGTAAAAACACTGTATTTCTTTGGAGCAGTTAAGGAGGTCTCAGAGCAGAGCAGGGAACTCCTCAGCCAGGCTCTGGAGGAAGCCCAGGCCGAGCTAAGCAGGAAGATGGAGCTTATCTGTCAGATTCGTGCTTTTGAGTCAGTACCTCTCGTCAGACAAAAGTTTGTGGATGACACTGAGGTTAGTTAATTATCTTCTTATATTTATAAATAAATTAATTATATGCACTACAAGTCAGTGGTTTCGACACAATGGACACAATTTATGTTTCATGATCTTTAAAAATTTAGACTGCGGGTCATGATTTGCTGTGTGAGATGTCTTTGGCGGAGCTGCGGGAGCGTTTGGCAGTCCTGAGTGAGTCAGAGCAGTGTGAGCTGGAGGACAAGAGACAGCGCATCTTTCAGGAGAAACAGCTCAAAGAGCAGCTACTGCTAGAACAGCTGGATAATATCGCTCTACAAAGAAGTCAGGCAGAACAGGCTGCTTTGCGCAGGTAACATATCAGTCCCATCACACCTGTTCCTGCATCAACATTAAGTTGGTTCAAAAGAAAAATGTGGACATTGAAAATGTTAGTTTTTTCTATTTAAACCTGGGGGAAAAGACTCAAGACAAGTGATTGCATATACGGACAGGCACTGGCCTGGCTCAAATCCTCCCTCTTAAATCACTATTACTTTGGGTAAAGAGATAGACATGTGATCTTACAGTGGTAAAGTATGGTATGCTACAAAGCTCTGTATTGGGTCCTTTGCCCCTTTTAAAGATCTGATTTTGCATGAACATACAGAGTTTGTGCCAGCTTGAGTCGTCCTGTCATGGGGACAATGCAAATACAACGAAATTCTGAACTTCATGTTAATTCTTCAATCTAACTTGTCACCTATTATTATGTCGCTAAACAATGAAAAAAATTGAGTTAAATTAGAAAAATGCAAAAGTATTTTCACTTGTGGTCGAGTTAAATATGTGGAAAGGAAGGGCTGACTGATTTGTTTTGTTTCACAGTCAAGAAGAGAAAAGAATGAGAAGTGAACTGCGGGAGGCTGTCAGTAGAGATGAGAGAGTGCTGGCCCTACAGAAGACCCTCGAGCAGAAACAACAGGAAAGACAGAAAAGAAAGACAGAAAAAAACAGTATGAAGAAAAATGAGCAGGTGCTTCCACTCAGAGTGAAGACCACCCTCAACAAAAAGGTGAGAAGTGACTAGAACACGGTCCAGATGTCACAAATTTTGCCACAATAACACTACAAATGTTTATTATTGTTATTTTTCTCCATTAAATGATACAAGCAGCAGGTTCTTGAGGAACAGCACTGGCAGGAGTTGGAGCACAATTTCGAACAACAGATTTACAGGACCTTTCAGCAGTCATCTAAAAAAATTGGTGCTGGTCAGAACCACAGGCGAGTTTTCTGATAGGCACATGTCTCTTGTGAATGCAAAATTACTTTTCTTGAAAGAGTATAAGAAACTGATATTGTGAAAATATTTGTAGGCATTATATAAAAATAAATATGAACAATACTTGGTATAAAGCATGTTATCCAAGTTGCTTTTTAGGTCACCTAGCACAGGCCTGGCTGATGTTACCAAAGAATTTGGGATAAAAAGCAGATTTACTCTTGAGAGAACAGTGTTTTGCTGTGGAAATAAAACACAATGATTGCAAGAGTTTTTTTTTCTATACTAAAATATTTCTGTCAGTAATTAACAACCGGTCCCTATAGTTTCTCTTTGCCACCTGGAAAATTCTCAGTCCCTTAAAGTGTATAACGGCCGGGAAGCAAGAAAACACACATCAAATTGTATTCTCAATACTTCAACTTTATTCATAGATACAAAGATATTATATAGGCATATGTTGAGGGGAGTTTCAACCCTTTAACCAATGAGGATATAGATGACATACATATAGGATGTTGGCCAAGAATATGTGTTATATAAAATGGCCACATGTACATATTAGGAATAAACTTGGCGAAGGATGCTGAACTATCTCCATAGTTCAGCACGAACCCCATTACCTTGGAGTCCTAGCTTTTGTGTCCTCGTTTGAACATTTGAACCAAGAAAAGCTAATGCATACATGTGCGCATGCGTACCTCGAATATGAGTAAGAGATATTAAAACATAATACAAGAGAGAGATCAGATGGAGGAGGGGGAAATCAGAGAGAAGACAACATTGCGCTGTACAGGGAGGGCGAGCAGAGAGGGAGAGGAAAGAAAAGGATAGACAGACGTTATAAATCTAACCAATACAGACAGACGTTAACTTTTTTTCACATAGCACTGGTGCTAGAGGTTGAAAGTTTTGTAGCACAGGCCAAAAAAGTTGTAGCACAAGTATAAAACGTCTGTTATCGTGTCTGAAAACAAACACAAGTAATGGAGTTCATCACTTAAACAGGCACTGATGTTCCATACGGAGCACAAAAAATACAAACCATCACAAAAATTGTTTTTAGACAAAGTTTTCTTAATTTGCTAAAAATGGAAGAGTGCAGAAACATAACACCTCTTACACCTTAACAAAATATAAAATAAAAAAGAATGGCAGACATTTAGGCCAAAGTGAGCAAAGAAAAAAATCTTTGTCATTATTTTATCTTTGTTATTAGAAAATAAGAACAACTATATATATTACAAATACACATAATATACAAATAAAACAAACAGTGCTTCATTTTTCAGGTACAGTATTTAGCAGTAACATTCAAGAAATT
>NW_015505966.1:813218-853242 GCF_001515645.1 Sinocyclocheilus grahami
ATTACAAATACACATAATATACAAATAAAACAAACAGTGCTTCATTTTTCAGGTACAGTATTTAGCAGTAACATTCAAGAAATTGAATGAACAAATATTAAAATAAAATACTATATACATCAATTATACTTTTTAAAAAGCAACTGACTAATGATAAGTTCATCAGTCAAGAGCAGTGAGCAGATTTTTTTCTGTGTTTTGTTGTTTTATTAACATTAAAAGAATAGCTCACCAAAAATGAAAATTGTCATCTGTCTTTCAATTCTGTCATAGTGTTTCATTTTTATACCACCATTTACTCAAGTTGTTTTAAACCTGAATTAGTTTATTTCGTCTGTTGAACATACAAGTTATTTTTGAAGAATGTGGGTAACCAAGCAGTTGCTGGTTACTTCCATGGTATTTTTTTTCCTGTTATAAAAGTCAGTGTGGACAGCTACTGCTTGGTTACTCATTCTTCAAAATATCTTATTTTGTGTTCAGCACAAGAAAGAAATTAATACAGGGTTGGGACAAAATGTGAGTGAATAAATGAGAGAAATTTACATTTGTGGGTGAACTATCCCTTTAATGACAGTCGGCAGCATGTTTAGTAGCTACTGTCCCTTTAAGAGCGGCACACGTTTCTCTCTCAACTGTTTACTTTCATTTTAGATATAACCAACTGTGTTTATATGTAAACCTTGTGTGTTTTTTACAGTATTAGACGCAAAATCATTCAGATGCGAAAGACAACTTAGTCCAATTATCAGGCGCTTTTTGACAGGCTCTCAGTGTGAGCTGGCTTCATGAGTACGCTCAGAAAAATGCGCATGCTGAATTAAATGATTAACCGGTATTGCTTTAAAGCCGATTAAATAATGTAGTTTTGTGATTGCGCATAAGTGCAGTGTCCCATGAGAGTAACTCTACCCACTGATGTGAATGCATGTGGCGTTGTACATTATATTGAGACGGGGGGAGGCGCCAGACCTGCAGCTGATAGAATGTGCGTAGCACGATACAATTCTATTTCTCCAAAAGCAGATCGTGGAGACATTCAAAAATCCTCATATCGCACACCCCTAACTACCAAGTATAGTCAATCTCACACACGGAAACAAAATCACTTCACACTATTAAGCGGCTGTGTTATGAACATGCAAAACTGTATCGCACGCGTGCTACAGGGGTACATTTCTTCATCGCACAGACCAGTTTTTTCGTAGCACGTGCGACATATATGTCGCACTGTACAGCCCTGAAAGGCATTCTCTGTATTGAATAAGGATATCAGAATAAACCAGTTCAGTACAACTTTTTTAATGTTGTTCCATTTCATTTTAGCAAAATTACCACAAATATATTTTCCTAGATTAATGGCCAAAGAATGTTTGATGAAGAGTGATTTACTCTAAAACAACTGAAATAAAACCGTTCCAAACAACCAAAACCATGTATTGCACTAGTAGTACCATAACAACATGAAATATCTTGAAAATAATGTTTGTGTGTAATCACGCATTGTGTGTGTGCTACTTAAACATTCAGAAGTGTACATAAATGAAAAAACGATATTAAATCAATCACATTTACCTCAAAAGAAATTCTCATACACACTGTGCCCTAAGTACAGTTTCATAGTGCTCAGACCCTATAAAAATGGAACTATTTTAACTACTTGATCAAATACAACAATATGAAGATTAAACCCTTAGTGTCTAACATGAAAAATAAAAAAAAGTTCAAATGTTAGTTAACTGTTTAGAGGTTTAACTGTATAAAATAATTCAGTATAAAAAAACATAAATCCGTTAACCAGTTCCTGATGCATCTTTTTTCACCTACTGATACTTTAAGAAAAACTAGAAAGCATGCACCTGTTTTCATACCACAGACGGAAAAAACTAAAATTATATTTTGACATTATTCTGTGATTTGACAGGAAAAATATAAACTTAGACTAAAATGATGCAGTGGCTGTGGGCCAAAAGTGCTTGGTTGTAGTGGTTATTACAGACAACTAGTTTTACATTTTTTCACTACTCCTCCAAAATTTGTCCAAATTTCCAAAAATTGGCTCAGATGATCCAACAGAAATTTTGATATTCATCTTTGTTCAAAAGTTATGTTGTGAACTTGATGTTGACCCAGAATTGGTTTAGAGGCTGTATCTTGGCAAAACAAAACTTGGTGTCTATGGATTCCTTGGGTCATGCCAAATCTGTGGATTTCGATTTTACCAAGTGCAATATCTTTGGAACGATTTGACATATCGACACAAAAATTGGAAGAGATCATCTACCAGGGTGTCTACAGATATGAACAAGTTAAATTTCAGATCTTTTTAATACCACTTTATGTGAAATTTAAGACCAAGCCTGTGATGGAAATACAAATTATATTACATACGTATAATGTTTAAATGTAAAAAGAAAACAAAATATCATCGCTGTCAAAAATGCTATTTGTTATTACGATATACAATGAACTTTTCATATCAGCAGACAATATCCCATACAAAATATTCCCACAAAACAAAAGTGTCACATCACCGAGATTTTTGGTGGTGTAAACAATTTATTCTGAAGCAATATTTTCATCAGTTTTCTGTCAGCTTTTACATACTTAAATCTGCATGTTTTTAATATTTACCACAGAATGACATTTACCTTTATAAAGGGCAATATTTTTTTTTTTAACCTTTCAAATTGATCAAGAAATTTAATACACTACAGGGCTGTTACCAATCAAATTAAATAATTACAAAATTACAACAGCAATAAATAATGTTATGGGATTAATGTTGTAAATAAAATTGAACATACAAATAAGAAATGTTGGGGAAAAATGCCTACTTTTAAGCAGGAGACTAAACCGACAATAGGTGGCGGTAAGTCACTTATTCAACCGATTCCTTCAAACAGCTGAATCATTCAGTAACAAAAATGTTAGTGTTGCTTGGAGAGTGTGCGCAACAATTCTGTTCTGATCTTTGTTTGGAACTATTTTCATTGGTGAAATAGAACAAAACAGTGAACGGTGTCTAAAAATGTAAGTAACTTCAAATACTTTACTACTTGTATGTTGAACTAAAATAAATTTAACATTTGCAATGTGAAAATATTCAGCAAAATAGCTCGCTTGTCATGGTATGTTACTTGACTATATCATGCTATAAATAAACAAACTAAACATTTTGAATTTTTACCTCAGTATGTTTGTTCTGCGAGATTCTTTATGTGTGCCGTTTACACTAATTTGATTAGATTTCTCCATGAAAGTCTCTCACAGAGAGAGGCAGCACGAGCCTCAACAGCGCGACATTGATAATAGAAATACACTAACGTTATCCATTATCAATCGCTGTTTAAGCTGAATGTAATAAAATCAGAAGAATCATTCGCACGTTTTGATGCGTGATTATATTTTGTCACTTAAGTTTATCCGCTTCGTCATGCCTGGAGCTGATCCGTGCTGGTTGCTGAGGAAATACATCAACTTCACGCTGTGGATCGCCGGATCGGCTTTCACCATGGAGGAAGCGGAGTCCAGCCCGGGGTCGTCACATGTGGTTGCTCAAGGCATCACAGTATCGTGAGGGACGTAACATTTCCGTCTCACGCTTGAGGTATTCGGCCAATCACAACGCACTGGATAGCTGGCCAATCAGAGCACACCTTGCTTTTTCAGACCGATGAGCTTTGTAAAAATCGACGCGTTTCAGAAAGGCGGGGCATAGAGGAGAAACAATAATGTACAGTATGTGGAAAATAATGTGTTTTTTAACCTTAAATCGCATAAACATATTTCATTACACCAAATACACAAAATAATGTTATTTTTAGCAACATCATATGACCCCTTTAAAGTGTTGATGTCAGTTTTCTGTCACCATCAGCATACTGTCTTTTTTGTATTTCAGTGATATACATTCATACATTGTGTCTTTGTTAGGCCTTGTGAAAAGCTTGCTGGATTAAAATGGCTAGTTAGACAGTGAAGTTTGCAGACTAGTTGTCGACCGATTTGGGTTTTCATGGCCCATGCCAATATCTTGAGAGCGCGCAGGGTGGCCGATATAATATTGATACTGTCCGGGCAAGTTGTCACATATTTATTCCATTGAATTATTATCAGCTTAGGTTCATTTTTAAGCCAATTTCTACATACCCTAAAGTCTATGCTACAAAAATGTGTTTAACATTTCCACCAGTTTTGCCTTGGAAAAAGGCAATACTGATACATGTTGACCTTTTCTGATGTCCCAAGAGGTGTGTTGACCAAAACGTGAAAGCAGAATAACACATAAACGTCTCTTTACTGACCACAGATCTTAAAGGTCCCATATTGTCAAAATTGAAATTTTCTGGCTTTTTTCACGATTACTGAGGTCTAGGGGCTGTTTAACTACCATATAAGTTTCAAAACAGTCAGTCCACAGTAAACTGCACACAGCCTGCATAAAGTAGCTGAGATTTTTCACGAACCGTTGTGACTTCCGTAAAAAGTTGATGTTAGAACTACACAGTCACCGCCTTCAGTTACCACCCCGAGCACCGCCCACAGTCCCACTCTCCTTTTGCCAAACCCCCAGACAACATCGCGTCCATGCCATTGCTGAGCAACAACAACACGCAAACATGTGGAAAAGGTTAACTTTAACCACGAATCCAGATCGGCCGACCTGTAACGTTACACTGTCACTCAAAGAATGGACGATCTGACAGGATTGTTACTATGAGGTGGATCACATCTAACGTGTATAGTAAAGACAAACTCACCGTGTCTATCTAGTCATGATGATTCCTGTCCTGTTTTGACCCCCCTCATCAGAACGCTCTGTTTGAATAGTCGTGGTGGATTGTAGACTCGGGAGTAAATGCCCACTGCTATGATTGGCTAACAGTTGTGTGTGTTTAACAGCCTGCATCCTTCATAGATGAGTGCTGCTGTGATTTAGGTTAAAAACGCATAAATACGCACTACATATCAAAGGATCTATAATGTGTTTTTTGAACCTTAAACCACATACACACATTTCATTACACCAAATACACAAAATAATGTTCTTTTTAGCAACATCATATGACCCCTTTAAAAATCAACTTCATCCACTCTTTCCTAATGTTAGGATCAGAAGGAAGGCGGTACGGAGACTGTTTTTCCATAGCTTGGCACCGCACAGCGTCATATTGTCGTCAGAGCTGGTTTCTGTGTAGACGTTAGTTTGCCTCTCTCGTTATTTACACTATATGTGCGAATCGGTGGGCGGGGCTAAACAGGCAGTGATATAGAAGCAGGCGTTGATCTTCTTCTGCAGGAGGCGGGGTTTAGCCACACTATTACGTCACAAAGTGTCACATTCCACAACCTGTCGTTTTGTCAGATTGGCTTCAATATAAACTGATTTTAGTCTAACGAGAAAGTTTTTAGTTCTGAAACTTACAGGATTTTTTTATAGTACAATGACCTCTTATGTCAAAAGATCAGGGGAATTTTGATTTCTCAGTTCATGACCCCCTTAAAGCTATAGGGTTGGAACAACATGAGGGTGAGTGTATTATGTTGAAATTGAGAAATTGCTCAGCCCTGCTGCTCATTTTACATTGGTTTTCATAAAGCTGCGGCAACAAGAAACTGAAGGAAACATTCATGACTGTTAGGGGGAAAATATGAATAAAAAATGCCTCATAAAGCAGTTCTCCGCTAACTACCTTTTACTATATTGCAGGGAGGTTATTACCATCCAGAAGTTTCTGGAAGCAGCGGCACAGCATGAGATATGTGGGAAGGTTCGTTTGCGACGGTTCATTGAGAGCCTCTTGCGGAGGATTTCCCTGGCTGAGAGACTACTGGAATATTATCAGAGCGTCCCTCACAGGCATTATTGCACAGTTCACTCTGTATGTCAACACAACTTCCATATAAAAAAAATATGTATGTCATGACTTTTATTTAAACATCTATTTCTATATTTAAAAAAAAATAGTTTTCAAACAATACATTTTTCCCCAATTTATTTATTTTTTAAAATATAATTAATTTTGGAGTCTTGAATATTTTCTTCAGGGTTACTCCATTTGACCTAAACAAAATGCATTTGAATAAACAATAATAAACAAGACCATGCCAATATTGCAAGAATTTCACTTTAAGCCCTCCAAAAATGATAGAATGACTTATATTTCAGAAATTGGAAAGGTATTGTCATATGCATTTTTATATGAATTGCATTTTCAGAGTATTTTTAAATGAGGAAGAGCATCAAGTCATTGTCCCATGTACTGATATAAAAAGGGAAATTCAATAATGAATCACCTGATATGACCCACTTGTGCGATTTTCCAGGATTGCAATAATTAACTTCTATTTCAGAAATATGTCAGTCCTCTGCATTTCTCTAATTTGTCATTATTTCAGGTGCCTCTGCCATCAGAACTTGGTCCACATAGAATAACAGAAAGCAGGTATTGCATTATTGCTTTTACTTTTTAGAAGGAAATTTGCATTACCCCTGTAATGGGTATTTCCTGTAATTAACAACCAGCAGGACATTTTCAGAGTACTTCAATATAAATCATGTCCTTACTTGACTCAGGGCAGTCATTTGGCTTGTTGTAGACAGTAAGTAATTCATGAGATCCTATCAAGACAGTAGAAGATCATGTTGCTCTGCCATAAATAATGATTACCCTTCTTTTCCATTTAGTCTTGATGTGTGTAAATGAATATAAGTATGTGTGGTGGATGATGATAATGATCTTATTTTGCTGTTCTTTGACATCAGGTCTTCAGGAGACCATCTTGAGCAGGATGAAGAGCAGCAGTTGCTTGGTCAGTCTGGATGGGGACTGTCTAAAGGTTCTTCTGGGAGACTGGGTTACGACAGCTGGTCCCAGAGGAGGAGGTCAGATGGGTACGAGGTTTAGGGACAGAGGCAGAGCTTAGCAATGAATGTAATTGCAAATAGCACTATTTAAAATATTAGTGAAATATGTTGAGAATATGAACAATAATACAGTGGGGTCCAAAGTCTGAGGCCACATTGAAAATGTTATTTTTTTAATGATTATTTATTATTTTTTGTAATTAAAATACATTAACATTTTGGTGAGTTTTTTTTAAATATATATATATATAAATTAAATAGAAATTAATACTTGTATTCAGGAAGGATTCATTAAATAGGATTCAGTTTAATGAAGGATCGATTCATTAAATTGGTCCTTTCACTAGAAACAGAAAAAGAGACTTGAAAATTATTATTAGAATAATTTAATTAGTGGCAGACTTTTGGACCCCACTGTATGTAAATATGAGTTATACAAAAGCCCAATAAATAACAGCGATGTCTAACTGCAGATGGCAGATTAATTATTTGATACTTATTTGATTCTTGAATGTGATTATGGTCCATCTGTGAAATATTTTAATGATAAGATTGGCTCTAGACTGAACACATGGTGGAGCTGCCCTTTAATTCAAATAGATGCAGCTGTCATTACAGGTTGCTTACATGAAGTGAAGCTATAGTTAGTAATGTTACATGCTTGTTGTTTTCTAATTAACACTACTGTTCAGGAAAATGAATGTAGTTATGCTATCTAAATGCAGGATGATGTTAAAACAAAGCCTGTGACATACAGGTCGGATATTATGCCACTTTAAAGGGTTAGTTCACCCAGAAATGAAAATTTAGCCCATAAATTACTCACCCTCAAGTAGGGCTGTGCGATTAATCGAAATCGTCATAAAATCGCGATTTGAGCTTGCGCAATTTCTAAATCACTTTATAGCACGATTTTCCGCGCCCCCGACTTCCCCGCAGTATGCTATCCGAACCAATCAGAATGCAGCGCGCCTAAATGGAGCACGAGAACAGAACAGACCGAGCGGGCATACAAATGTAACGGCAGATTCACACAGTAGTTTGTTCACAAACTTTCTCTCATAGAAAATGCACTGTTTCAGCAAGAAGAAAAAGTACGTAGCAAATATCGAAATCATTTAGTCTTTTTTGGAAGTGCTGTTGTGTATTTTACATAGTGGTACTACATTTTAAGGGATGAATATACATTTCCCTGCTTATGTTAGCCAGGCTCATTAGAAGGAGAGAAAAAGGAAACTTTAACAGAGAAGAAAGTTCTCTTTTGTTTTAATACATGCAGCTATTGGAATATGTATAGATGTTGTTAAGTGCTCTAAAATTAATTGCCAAGAACTTTCATAATAGATCCTTTTTTCTATTCTGTACAATTGCAGCAATAGCACTTATGGTCTTTAGGAATGCACTTTCATTTAGAGATAGTTTACCCAAAAATCATTCAGTCATCATTTACTCACCCTAGTGTCATCTGAAGATATTTTGAGAAATATTTTTTTTTTTTTTACAATGGAAGTCAATGGTCACCAAATCCATTTACCAATTGGTTTCCAACATTCTTCAAAATATCTGCTTTTGTGTTTCACCGAGGAAAGAAATGCATACAGGTTTGGAACATCACGAGAGTGAGTAAACGATTTGGTATCAAAATGTTTGAATTTTGAGAATTTTCATTTTTGGGTAAGCTATTACAGTATAATTACAGTATTTAAGTTCTAAACTTAAATGGCATCTAGCACTGAAATCAAATGAATGTTCCATATTCAAAAAGATGTTAAGCTCTACGGACAGATTCTGACTGTTCTAACTGTATTAATGCAGGGTAATGTCATCCACCGCACCTTAGTCTTGATATGAACCCAGTCAGTTTTGGGGGGAAATAAGCCAAATGAGGGCATTTGCTAACATTTCAGATCAGGCTACTTGTTCTGTTCAGTTTAAGCTCTGACTTTTTCCCATATTGTTCTACAAGTTGCATGTGACCAGCTAAATAGGACCTCTTGGCTTCATGTGTTAGACTTTTACCTTTTTAGAAAAAAAAAGATATATATTGTATTCTCCATATGTAGCGCGATTTGAACCCTTAACACGTTTTGTCAAAAAAGCCGGTTTTGTCCACTTTCAAGGCATCACGAGTTCACGTTTTACTGCAGAAGCCGACAAGCGCCCTTGTTGTTTTTGAACAGAAGCCGATAAGTCTATTTTAGCGAATAAGCGCGCTGTATCCAGGTCAGGTGACAAGACTACTTTCACTTTGAAAAGACATGCTAGCTGAGAGGAGTTTGGTCAAAGCTGACAAAGTGATCGAGGATGGATAATTTCGACGAACTTGATGAACCTGTGATATCTTCTTCAGGCCGAAAAAGGAAAATAAAAGCTCAAACGTTTTCACGGAACCTTGCAAAAGCAGCGCGTTACAATAGTGGGGAAAAAGATCAGTGTATTGTGTGTAATCACATCCATACAGTTTATGGTCACAACAACAATAACGTTTGTCAGGCATCTACATTGTCATCTGAGGAGATTACAAAGATTAAACAAGTGTTTTTATGAAGGGGTGGTTGATTGCAATTTCACTTTTTTTAATGTTACTGTGTAATGTTGCTGTTTGAGCATAAACAATATCTGCAAAGTTACGAAGCTGAAAGTTCAATGCAAACGGAGATATCGTCTTTTAAAATTCTGGCAGTTTAATGCCTACAAAAACGGCTGGTAGGGACTACAACAAGTTACTTCCTGGGTTCGTGACATCACAAACCTAGATAAACCCCGCCCTCGGGAAAAGGCAGCAAAGGGGGCGAGGCCATGCTGCGCTGCTTTAGAGAAGAGGAAGAGAAAACTAGAGGTGCACATAAAAATCTGTTCATATATGAATTGCGATTCTGTCTTCTAACGATTCTAATGGATTCACAAGTTTCAAAATCAATGTTCTAAAGCAGTGGTTCTTAATACTGTTCTTCGTGTCCCCTGCTCTGCACACACTCTGCATCTCTCTCTCTCTCTTTCATTCAGCTCAGCTCCAACAATGAACTGTTCCAATTATACACTTATTTTCACATAGCTATGAGAAGCGTTAAACATGGACGCGCGTGCAGTTGCCGTACTGTATTAAAGCTTTAATCAGGATAAAACCGTATATTAAAAGCTAACATAAGCAGTAGCATTTACAAATGTGGAATAAAGGTAAATTATGTGAAAAATAATGTTTTTTTTTTTTTTTTACGAAGCATTAACACATGTTAGACTGCAACCCATAAACACAATCAAGCCTAGAAAAAAAACCAATGAACCACCCCATTAAGCTCTAAAACATGAAATGTGGAGTTATCTGCTTTTGCCAAAAAACGACAACTATAAAACAAACTTTTAATATGTAAAAAAACATACTTTCAATTAACTTTAATTTAGTAAATTACCTGTATTTGTTTAAGTTCTTATTACTTAATCAAAACAACCCGACTGCAGTTTGATTGATATAACGCAATAAAAAAACGTGATTTCTGAAAATAAAAATAAAAATGGAGTTTTCGGTTTTTGCAAATGAACTCTTCATATATATTTATATATATATACTGTATATATGAAGATCTCAGCAGAATAAACAAATGGCACTTGGATTTTGAGTTCAGAAGACAAAAGTATAAAAACGACAAGTTATAACTTTTTCTGCTGTTTTGTTCAGTGGTGGCAATGTCATCCACTCCATTGTGTGCTCAGTTCTGACACTGTGATTAGAATCTGATTTAGTCTTTTGTGGTTCCTTCATGTTTCTGTATCGCTAGTTTATGTTGTGTTTCCTCAGAAGGAGATCTAAAGTACTGTAGTGCTGTGTGAGCATGAGTTAGTTCACATCCATCAGTATTTTATTGTGAGTGAGCATGCTATAAAGCTTTATCCAGTGGCTTGTGCAATATGTGGCAATATTTTCATAATGGGAGGAAAAGAAACGGTACTGTACAAAAGAAATTTGGAGGACATCAGAGGGTCAAACAAGATCAAGTAGATCTCAACCTAATTCACGTGTGGTTTTATTTATTTATTCATATGTTTTATTTTCTCACTTATATGCATTATAGATAATCTGAGACAGTGTTTCTACAATATATTTTATTATGGGTATTACAGTGTCCACAACACTGGTTCAGACCATCATTTTTAAGAATCAACAATGTTTTTTGGACAGGTTGTTAGTTTCTCATCTTCAATACTTGATATATTTGACCAGTTTTGTTGGTATCAGGTTTGAATTTCACAACACAGAGGTCTGTGAATTAGGTTGGACCCTAGGAGTGTAGCTGTGACATTATAGATGTGACAATCAGAAGTAGAACAAAGCTAAATAGCTTAAATGTATTTTGTTCTATTGTTTGGTGTTTCTTGATAATAATAAGTATAATCTTGTGCCATGCTGATTTTGTTAAAAATATTGAATTTGTTTTCTCCTGACTTAATTATCTTAATGTTTGTGCCTTTCTCTAAACATTGTTGTCTGTGTTACACTTGTGATACTGTGAGATCTGAAGTCTCACGCGATACTTGCTGCTGTACGTGATATTCTGAATAATAGAAATGAGATTAGAATTGATCATTAAAGATTGATTTGTTAATGCTATGCCTGTTTTCCTTTTCTTGTGGCTACTGCAGCATTATTAAAACCTGAATGGTCATTCATTTGATCAGATCAACTTGTTTTACTGTGTTTTTTCCATACAGTGTTCTAAATGTATATATGAATTTTTAATTCATACTCAATCCTGGACTTTTATTTGTCTTGAATAATGAGATTTCATCTTTATCTTCACATGTCTTCAGAATGTTTCGCTCACTTCTTATTTAATACTGCAGTGCAGAGGATGAACACTAGAGGGTATCATTGATTTTACTGTTTATGCAAATCTGATTTTTGGATCTCTGAGAACAGCTCAGCTGTTTTCTACAGCAAATTCAACTCTGAGTTTGTGGTACCAACTTAGATGAAGCCTGTTAGAAATTGAAGACGATTGGGATCCATCTGGCTCTTTCCTTACGCAATATCTGAAATATTTGTATTATTTAACACTAGAACTCCCATCTTATGTGACATTTAAAAATGTGGATTTTCAGTCCAACTTTGGAAGATGTAGAGAAATCCTTAGGTATTCTAGGACATGAATGTTTGAGAATGTTTCCAAACATGTTACAGAGCTATTGGTAGCAGCATTTTCTTTGAAAATGGTCAGAAAATACTTTTTCTTTGTAAATAATCATATATTATAACACATATAATTTGTCTCCACCTACAGATCTCAAAGATCTGTGTTCTACTTCATTTAAGAAGTAACTAGAATCCTGGAGGAACTTTTTCCGAACAATAACCCCGGTTATTTTTATTTATTTATTTGTGACATTATGCCTTATCTTGTAAACTAAACCAGCCACTGTACATTAAAGAAGAATGAAAGAAAAAGAAAAAAAAATCTTTCATCATTTACTCATGTCATTGCAAACTCCTTCCGTGAAACACAAAATTAGAAGTTTAAAAGAATGTTCCAGCTGCTCGGTTCCAATGAAACTGAATGAGAACAAATGCTGTAAAGCTCCAAAAATGACAAAAAGCTAAATAAAAGTATTTGAAACTTTTTTTTCCCATAATTCATACATAATACATAACTCCCATAATTTTTGTTTTATGTACAACTTCGAAAAATCATTTTTTAATTATAAAATTGTGTACTATATTCCAAGCCTTCTTAAAGGGATAGTTCACCCAAAAATGAAAATTCTGTCATTAATTACTCACCCTCGTGCCGTTCTAAACCTGTAAGACCTTCGTTCATCTTCGGAACACAAATTAAGATATTTTTGATGCATTCTGACAGCTCTCTGACTCTCCCATAGACAGCAAGGGTACTACCACGATCAAGGTCCAGAAACCTAGCAAGGAGATCGGTAAAATAATCCATGTGACATCAGGGGTTCAACCGTAATTTTACAAAGCTACGAGAAAACTTTTTGTGTGCAAAAGAAAAAAAATAACGACTATTCAACAATTCGTCTCCTCCGCGTCACCCTAGCACCATTTTGGAGAGTATCCACTGAACGCAAACAGCGTATGTTGTTCTGTGTCAACCGAACCACACGGATACATTGTTTTCGTTCAAATCAAAGCACAAACAATGTAGAAAACGTATCCGTGTGGCAGCATACGCGGTTTACGTTCAGTGGAAATTCTCCAAATTCTCCAAAATGGCACTAGGGTGGAGACGAATTGTTGAATAAAGTCTTTTTTTTTTTCTTTTGCGCACAAAAAGTATTCTCGTAGCTTCGTAAAATTACGGTTGAACCCCTGATGTCACATGGATTATTTTACCGATCTCCTTGCTAGGTTTCTGGACCTTGATCGTGGTAGTACCCTTGCTGTCTATGGGAGAGTCAGAGAGCTGTCAGAATGCATCAAAAATATCTTAATTTGTGTTCCGAAGATGAACGGAAGTCTTACGGGTTTAGACCGCCATGAGGGTGAGTAATTAATGACAGAATTGTGGGTGAACTAACCCTTTAAGTGATAGCTTTCTGTGAGGAACGGAATGATGTTTGTCACAACAGCCGCTGGTCACAAGTCACTTTCATTGTATAAAAAAAAGAGCGTCTTGAACACCTTATCAAATTTTCCTTCTGTGTTCACCGGAAGAAAGCAAATCATTTGGATTTAAAATAATGTAAATAAAACTGTCATTTTGATGTGAACTATTCCTTTGAGTAAGACTTTGTTCAGAAAATGCTTCAGAGATTTGTAGAGCAGAAGAGCTTTGGGGCCTAATGCTCAGAGACTTTGGCTGTGTTTCAGAGAAAACAAACCTCCAGAATGGAAACACACATTAACCAGATGGCATAGATCTATGGTCGAAGGGCGAAGACCTCTCTGCTACATTAAACAAAGATATCATCTAGGAACAGAGAGACCAGAGTGAAAAATGAGTCTGTCTTGAGCTGTAGTGGTCCGAGCTGAAATGGGAAGGTGGTGCATGTTAACATGATTCTTTTCTGTGTAGTGTTCTTGAAGATCAAAGAATCGCTTGGTAGCCGTTTTGATTGGTTCGCTCTCACTGTCGTCTTTGCGAGCGTATTAAGGGCTCTAATGGCTGGAGCCTCTAAGGCCCGGACTGACGTCACTCATTACATTTAGAATGCTGAGGTCATGACCTCTCCAATTTACATTTTTCAGAAGGTTTTTGTGTAAACGGAGGCCATTCATGTCCATTTCGGCCTAGTCAAACATGCAGGATGTGTTCTTGTTGTTTAATACGACCTGTATTCAGTAGCTTCAAGACTGTCGATCTCTGTTATCCTCTGTCCTGATAATGTCCTTGAATATTCCTTTCCCTATTTTTTATTCGTTCTGTTGAAGGCAGTTTGGTTTGGGAAAATTTGGGAATTACTGCCACTAATGGCTCTAATGCATCCTTTCTGGAAAAAAAAAGTTATATTATCTAGGGCAGGGTTCCTCAAATCTTAACGACCTGTATTCAGTAGCTTCAAGACTGTCGATCTCTGTTATCCTCTGTCCTGATAATGTCCTTGAATATTCCTTTCCCTATTTTTTATTCGTTCTGTTGAAGGCAGTTTGGTTTGGGAAAATTTGGGAATTACTGCCACTAATGGCTCTAATGCATCCTTTCTGGAAAAAAAAAGTTATATTATCTAGGGCAGGGTTCCTCAAATCTTGCCCTGGAGGGCCAATGCGCTGCAGAGTTTAGCTCCAACCCTGATCAAACTCAGCTACCTGTGATTTTCTAATGATCCTGAAGACACTGATTAGCATGCTCAGGTGTGTTTGATTGGGGTTAGAGCTAAAGTCTGCAGGAAAGTGGATCTCGTGGGCCAGATTTGAGGATCCCTGATCTAGGGTGACCATACGTGCCATTTTCCCAGGACGTGTCCTGGCCAGTATTTCTATATTGCCTAAAATATCTAGGTTTTGGCTTTGTTCGCGTATGCAGACCTCAAAATACCATACAGACGGTTCCTTATGCATTCAAAATGCTCTCGAGGTACTTTGATGTCAAACACTGATCGATCTGAGCCGCGCTGCTTTTAAGTCGAACACACATCCTATGTACGTGTAATTGCATCGCTTTGACCGTAGATCCCACCTTCTCACACACACCATGATTGGTCCATTATGTACAATGCCTGCATGTTATTGGTCAAACTACTTTTCGATCATTACCTTCAGCAAGCATGGAAACAGGAAAACAAAGCCAAGCCAAAACAAATCCTGGCAAGGACGCGTCCTGGGAAAATGGCATGTATGGTCACCCTATAATACAGGCTAACCTAACCTAACAAATTACTACTACTTACTCAGTATATCACATTTGTGTGAAGAGTAAAAATAACAATAGATCTCAATCTCTGCAGAGGAGCTTTTTTCTGAGGTGGAGGTTGAAGTGAGAACAGAGGATATGGGACCCGTTGCCAAGGATATTGTTGTCCTGCAGGAGACCGATTTACTGAAGAAGAAAAAAAGAGGTGAACCACGCTTTTCCCAATACCATGAACTACAGATATGTTTGGAAATAAATGCATGATTATTGCTTCATATATACTTATATATATATATTAGGGCTGTGTATCACCAGCAAAGTCACGATACAGAGGCCACGATACGTATCACGATACAGGACTGCACTGAATTTCACCTCAGCAGAATTTAGAAAAACAGCTGTTTATTAAACACTGCTTACTATAGTGCCATTTCTAACTATTGGCAGAGCAGGCAGCTGACCTCTGCATTATGAAGGGCCTCCATAACGGTACCACAGTACAATATAGGTAATGGCATATGTTTCATGTTTACATTGTGCACTCCCCACCAGGTGCAATATTCTGATTGTTTGCATCTTGTTTTTAAGCCCATAAATAATAATGTACACCTTCTAATAAATTTATATTGTAGTGTACTCATACTAATATATAAAAAAACACAACTTACATTGCTGGTAGGTTATCATTGCACAAATGAACACACTCTCTACGATTAAAAAAAATTAGAAGAGTTCTAAACTAACGCGCTGTCTTCACTGTATCTAACGCACACACGCTCAAGGCTGATTTACTCGAGGCGTCCGCAAGTTCGTTTGGGTGCGCGCGGCAGGACTTTCTGTGCAGCTCCGCTTCCGAAGATGCACGAGTTCAAAGCGACTCTAGCTGACTGTGCCAGCATTTGTGTGAAACAAGCAGTTTGATGTTAAGTTCAGTCACACACACACAGATCACGTTGCGGCCGCACTCAGACATTCAGGAACAAACTTTAGCGCTGCCCCGCAGTTTTATCAACTAAATAGCTTAATCGCTCAAGAGCTACATTATCTTTCTCAACAAGGAGCGTCCTTGAATATTCCTTTCCCTATTTTTTATTCGTTCTGTTGAAGGCAGTTTGGTTTGGGAAAATTTGGGAATTACTGCCACTAATGGCTCTAATGCATCCTTTCTGGAAAAAAAAAGTTATATTATCTAGGGCAGGGTTCCTCAAATCTTACCCTGGAGGGCCAATGCGCTGCAGAGTTTAGCTCCAACCCTGATCAAACTCAGCTACCTGTGATTTTCTAATGATCCTGAAGACACTGATTAGCATGCTCAGGTGTGTTTGATTGGGGTTAGAGCTAAAGTCTGCAGGAAAGTGGATCTCGTGGGCCAGATTTGAGGATCCCTGATCTAGGGTGACCATACGTGCCATTTTCCCAGGACGTGTCCTGGCCAGTATTTCTATATTGCCTAAAATATCTAGGTTTTGGCTTTGTTCGCGTATGCAGACCTCAAAATACCATACAGACGGTTCCTTATGCATTCAAAATGCTCTCGAGGTACTTTGATGTCAAACACTGATCGATCTGAGCCGCGCTGCTTTTAAGTCGAACACACATCCTATGTACGTGTAATTGCATCGCTTTGACCGTAGATCCCACCTTCTCACACACACCATGATTGGTCCATTATGTACAATGCCTGCATGTTATTGGTCAAACTACTTTTTGATCATTACCTTCAGCGAGCATGAAAGCCAAAACAAATCCTGGCTCGTATGGTCACCCTATATTATCTAATAAGTAATGCTATCTTAATTTTTTTATAGTTTCATAAGTTTTGACAAGGAAAATGTAAAATATTTCTAAATTCTGCAGCTTACTAGGGTCATGTACTCCTCGTGGGGAATCACAGCTCTTGTGCTGTTTTTGCTGCGGCCATTTCTGCAAACATTTCAGAAGTTCACTGCAAAGCCAATAAACTTCTGACAGTGAGGTCTCTGTTTGTTTGAGCTGGCTGTGAAGAACGTTTACAAGCCACTTTATTTGGAGGAGACAGGCAGAGTGAATAAGCAGACCAATATTATTAGAAAGCACACTTGTTTCCGTAACTAAAAGTGTTGTTCGGTCATACGTGTCATAGCGTAATGAGGACCGGAGAGCTTATGCATTTATTAATGTCTGGTGTGAATTCGGATGACATGGTAGAACATCCTTATGATGTCATTAGAAAGGTTTCATATTGTGATTCACACACACAGTGTGTATGTGGTTTTCTGAGCTCAGAGGACTGGAGTAGGCGGGAGTGTTGCATCCTGTTACATAGCTTTAGCTTTTTTATAGATGCTCGGTTTATTTTTGTGTATGCCAACAAATGATTAGACAAAGTATGCAGGAGAAACTAGATGACTAAACTGTCCACATGTCTCTTTATCTATAAATATATATTTTTAAACAATGTAATGCACACATGTTTGTGAGTCATAATTGGTTGGGCAACAGCCAGCATGTCAACAGTCTGCTTCTGCACTGATAATGAGATTACAGGTTCATCATTTTCTACAGTAGTCGATCATATCTTGCTCATAATTTTGAATCTGATTAATGTAACACTGAATTATATAACAAATGATTAAATATGGATTGGCAAAAAAAACAAAAACAGCTCGCCTTCTGCGGTCACATTTCCATTAGTAGTAGAGGGATATCACTCTCTCTCTCACTCTCTCTCACTCTCACTCTCTCTCACTCTCACACTCTCACCTTGTTGCCAAAGTCTCAGAACAACAATCTTTTGCGATTCTGTGAATTTGTCATGGAAGACGGTAAAACTGTGAATATGACAAGCTGGTTAATATTAAGTCCATTCATGGCTGTAACCAGGGTTTGAAAATGAATGAGATCTGGGGTGGGGTTAAGAACTGTGCTATAATAACCCCTACAAATACAACTCATTATATATACACTGAACACTTTAAATGAGACCGACTTGTAGATGTTTGCGAAAGATGTTTTCTCTGTTTTGAAGGGATGAACAACATTGTTAAATTATACCATATTTATTGCATCAAAATGTATTAATACTTTACTATAGGTTAGGGGTGGATACTTTTATCAGTTGTTTATTATTCATGCAGAAATACATATTACTATAGTTTTCATTAATAACCATTGCTGTCTAAACCTAATTGTGCATGAGGAGTTTTAAACTGTAACAGCAGATTAGTCATGAAAACAGAAATTTTACTTTTGAACATGAAAAATGACCTCATATCTTGCTAAGGTCATGAGTCCATTCCCCTCAAGCTCACACAGATGTCAGCGCGGCTCATCCCGTGAACTATTCATGCTTGATGACCACAAGTGTCTAAATACTTTTTGTTTTGAGTTTGAACTATATCTCTTCCATTCCTTTTGGCATTTCTATAGGGTTGGCATTTACAACCTAACAAACTTTTTATAAATTTTTCCCCCTGAAATCTGTGCTTGGGCTCTCTTTCTTAAAAAATAAGCTTGGTCTGATATTTTGTGTTTAATGCAATGATATTTATAATTTGATATGTCCTCTTGACCATGACCTCTTTTTTTCTCTCCTCACATTAATCCAAGCATTTTCAGAGCGCGAGCATTGTCTGCGTGGCGGTGAAAGACTGAGGTGTCGTTGCCCCTTGAAAAGCAAAGGTTATGGGGATTGTAGTAACCGGTTTACGTATAATATCTGGTGCAACGTCCGTATAGGAACTTCGCGAAGATCTTTTAAATGCGTGACAGACGAGTTTGGCTAAAGTTTACAAACATTAAAGGACAAGTTCTAGAACCATTCGTTTAGTAGTAGCGTTTAAGTGTCACAATAGTAGGGGGAAAAACTACATTTCCCATAATTCTCTGCATGACGTCTAGCAGCGTTGACATTGCGTACGTGTGAATCGGATGCCTGTATATGGAGTAGTCATGGACAGGAGTGACTTGATCCTAACGGTATTCCTAAGGCTGCGCTTAAGCTTTTACACATGGTGCATAAATAAGAAGTCATCTCTGAAACAGGACTTGCACTCGATATCGCAGAAGGAGCAAGGTGCGCAAAGTTGAATGTCAAGTTGACGCTGCCTGGACACTTGCGTGATGATGCCACGAGACAACATGACTTCCACTGTCCAGAATATCGCCAGACAGGCCCTCGCGACGTTCCGAAACCCCTCGGTTGTCGGAGATCACAATAAAGTGTTTTTGGAAAATCTGAGTAAGCTGAAAAGCCTTATGGCGGAGGTCAGAGCGGCGGACTTGAAGATCGCACCCCGGACCACCGAGAGCGCCCCGGTGCCGTCTCAGCGCGCCGCGCCTCCCGTTACATACATGCACATCCACGAGACCGACACGTTCAGCATGGGGGTGTTTTTATTAAAAACGGGCGCTTCGATACCGCTGCATGATCATCCGGGAATGCACGGCATGCTGAAAGTGATTTACGGCAAGGTGCGAATCAGCTGTTTCGACAGGTTGGATAAACCTCGAGATGGTGCCAGCGGCGTGCAGTTCACCCCTCCGCTCATGCCCTTCCAGAGCAGCTCGCTTCGGCCCTCGGTGCTGAGGTCGGTGGGGGAATACACGGAGGAGAACGGCCCATGTGTGCTGTCACCCCAAAAGGACAATATCCACCAGATAGACGCTGTTGACGGAGCCACCGCTTTCCTTGACATCTTATCACCGCCATATGATCCGGATGAAGGGAGAGACTGCCATTATTATAAAGTTTTGCATGCCCGTTCAGAGGCTGTAGATAGAAAGAGTGAAGCCCAGGAACAGGGTGACCTGTGGCTTATGGAAATCCCACAGCCTAGTGAATTCTGGTGTGGTGGTGAACCTTACCCAGGGCCTCAAGTGTCCCTCTGAAGGATCTGACTATAAACTGGGTTCTGTTAATCACAGCCTTACGCGAATCAAGAGATCCCATGTTCTTTTCCTTACATGTCAGACTGGCTAGCTTATCAAGAGTACAGTGGTTTATTTTAGGGTGACCGTACCTGCCATTTTTCCAGGACGCGTCCTGGCCAGGATTTCTATATTGCCTCAAATATCTAGGCTTTGGGTTTTTGTATGACATCAAAATACCATACAGACGGTTCCTTATGCTTTCAAAATGCTCTCGAGGTATTTAGATGTCATACACCGATCGGTCTGCACACGCAAACAAAGCCAAAACCTAGAGATTTTAGGCAATATAGAATTCCTGGCCAGGATGCGTCCTGGGAAAATGGCACGTTATTTGAAATACCTAGGCACTTATCACAGTTATTTGGCTGTTATTTTATACATGTATCCATAAATTTCCAATGTGTTGCATGAAGACCGTGTCCAGACAAAGGAACTAGTCTCTGTTCTTTCTCTTTTGCCTGGGTTGACTTTGTTTAGCATGTGATCAATATTTAAGTATTTGCAGCAGGTGTGAGATTTGGTTTGACAATGGCTTCCTACACACATTATATCAGAGCAGGAATCTTGCTCATCTCGTTTCCATTGCTATATTGCGTTAATAATGCATTAAGGTATCAACACTGAAATGTTCAGCAACAATCGTGACAAATTGGCCTACATAACACTGATGCTTTTTTTTAACACTTCTATTGATTATTACAATGAAGCACTTAGTAAGGATGACATGTAATAAAAAATAAGCACAGAAAAATTAAAAAGACAATCGAAATATGAAGAATATGATGTATATTTTACTTACGAAATTAAAGTTGTGTTTTTCCTCTGATTTCTGCTAATAAAAGATGCAATAGAAACTGGTCTTGTTGATTTTTTAAATACTTTTTAGAGTTAGAAGTGTTACAGCCAACATACACAACAGTTCAAAGGTCGTTTATGCTCAGCAAGGCTGATTTTTTCATAAAATACAGCAATATTGTGAAATATAACAATTTTAAATAATAGTTTTCTGTTTTTCCGTATATTAAAATGTAATTTATTCTAGTGATGGCAAAGCTGAATTTGACTTAGTCTTCGGTGTCACATGATCCTTCAGAGATTATTCTAATATGCTAATTTGGCGTTCAAGAAACATTTCTTATAATTATCAATGTTGAAAACAGTTGTACTGTTTAATAGTTTTGAATTTTTTGATGAATATAAGTTCAAAAGAACAGCATTTATTTGAAATCGAAATATTTTGTAATAATGTCTTCACTGTCAATTTAATGCGTCCCTGCTTAATAAAAGTATCCATTTCTTTCAAAAAGAATCGTATTACTCTTTTGCACACCAGTGTATGTTTTACTTGCAACCTTTTCTTAAAGGGGTCATATGATGACTCTTTGGAGTGTTACAAGCTCTTGGTGCATAAAGAAGATCTGTAAAGTTGCAAACACTAAAGTCTCAAATCCAAAGAGATATTCTTTTTAAAAGTTAAGAGTCAGCCACGCCTACCTAAAACGCCTCGTTCTAACACACCTCCACATATCTACCTCACTATGTGGGAAGATTTGCATAACGCCGCCCAAATGTTCACGCAAAGAAGGCGTAACTTTTAGTCTCACTGTAGCACTTGTTAGCTGGCCAATCAGAGCACACCTCGCTTTTTCAGACCGATGGTCTCACTGTAGCACTTGATAGCTGGCCAATCAGAGCACACCTCGCTTTTTCAGACCGATGAGCTTCAGAAAGGCGGGGCATAGAGGAGAAACAATAATGTACAGTATGTGGAAAATAATGTGTTTTTTTAACTTGAAACCGCATAAACACATTTCATTACACCAAATACACAAAATAATGTTCTTTTTAGCAACATCATATGACCTCTTTAAAGTATTATTTAGCCGCAATCAATAGTTTGTCAAAGTGGGACCTCTAGTGTTATATCTTTGTAATCCCATACAGCATTTAATTTCCCTTCCAATGATTCTCAAAAAATATACCTTGTGGTCATTTTCATTTTATTCAAACACATGACTAATAATGGCAATAAAAAGACTCGCTGTAAACACTAGAACAACTGCAGTTTGCACAATGCACGTGAAACATTCTGTGATAATAAGGACGTTGTCTAGTTACTACAGCAAAACACATTCAACACTTAAATCATAAGCTGCCATCGTACATTTGTGCGCACACAAACTTCCAGAGTTAAGTGAGGCACCGACTGAACTTGTTCAACTGTTGGTTCACATCGCTGAACCGCCGGCGATTTAGCCGCAATCAATAGTTTGTCAAAGTGGGACCTCTAGTGTTATATCTTTGTAATCCCATACAGCATTTAATTTCCCTTCCAATGATTCTCAAAAAATATACCTTGTGGTCATTATCATTTTATTCAAACACATGACTAATAATGGCAATAAAAAGACTCGCTGTAAACACTAGAACAACTGCAGTTTGCACAATGCACGTGAAACATTCTGTGATAATAAGGACGTTGTCTAGTTACTACAGCAAAACACATTCAACACTTAAATCATAAGCTGCCATCGTACATTTGTGCGCACACAAACTTCCAGAGTTAAGTGAGGCACCGACTGAACTTGTTCAACTGTTGGTTCACATCGCTGAACCGCCGGCGCTCGAGCTGTGAGGAGGCGCAGACGCCTTTTTATCTTTCTGTCTCTGGTGGACTTTTGTGTGCCTCCTTCGCTCGTCGCTCCTGGCGAACTTTCTGCCGCAGAAGTCACAGGAGAAGGGCTTCTCGCCCGTGTGTGTGCGTGTGTGCGTCGTGAGGTGGTCGCTCCGGCTGAAGCTGCGCATACAGATGCGGCACTGAAACGGCTTGTGGCCGGTGTGGATGCGCACGTGGCGCGTCAGCTCATCCGAGCGCGAAAACCTCCGGTCGCATCCCTCAGCCGGACAGGGGTACGGCCGCTCGTGGACCGGCGTCTTGCACGGTCGGTTCGGGTACTTCCGTGGCCGCAGGATTGGCCTGAATGGGACATTCTGCGGCTTGGCGCAGTCTACAGGCGGCCTCGGCCCATCTACCGGACAAGCCAGAGTAAAATGTCTTATGGTGTTCAAGGGAGTCAGAGGTGGCGGGACTCTGATAGACTCCAGAGAGCATGAGAATGGCTTGATGTCCTGAAACACAGCCATGTTGTCCCTTTGGCTGTTGCTGGTCTGATAGAACCCCCCGTAGTCGGGGATGATGGAGAAAAGCGTCCCGTCTATAGCTGACTTTGGGCTTGAGTAGGACGGAGTGGCGTATGTTATGGGGCACGTGGTGGTCGATAGGTAAGCCGAGGGGTCCTGGTAACCATCGGCGCTACAGGTGTATGGGGGTGGGCCTGTGTACATATGATCCATGTTGGCAAGAGTCTGGCCTATTTTGGAGCAGCCTGGAGTGAGGTCTGAGGGAGAGCCCGTGGAGAATGATCCTGGGGAAGGTGGCCTATCTTGCACTCCTGCACTGACAAAGTTGATTATTCCCTCCTGATTCCAACTTCCTTGCGCGTCGATGGAAAATGTTCCTGTGTAGGCGACAGGCGCACTGTGTGGCGAGAACTTGCTCGGGTCTGTCAGTTCAAGGCCCCGTTTTCCCACGCCGAAGCTGTCAGTGCTCAAGCCACCTGTGGAGTAAAACCAAGACATTTCTGTTGAGCAATTCGTTCTTATTGCATTAGGTGAAGCGTGTATTTCCAGCAACACGTGGTATAATGCACACTCTAAAAAATGCTGGGTTGAATACAAGCCAGTGCTGGGTAAAATAGGGACAAACCCAGCAGTTGGGTTGTTTTGACCCAGCGGTTGGATTACTATCCAGAAGGTTGGGTTAAACATTGAATCCAACCGCTGGGTCAAAACAACCCAATTGCTGGGTTTGTCCCCATTTTACCCAGCACTGGGTTGTATTTAACCCAGCATTTTTTAGAGTGTAGTAAAGCTATTTGTTTTCAAAAGCTAGTAGGCCTATGTAGGTGGCGGAATATATGCGGGCATCTCTCGGTATTCTGGTTGGATCAATTAGTCCTTCCTCTGAATGAACTGTAGAGGTGATATAAATAACCTATTTAAAATGTGTCATGACATTTGGACTCCATGAGAGTTTGTTTTGAAATTATTCAGAAAGTCAGCCTGTTGTATGGACACGCGTTGGCTACAAAAAGTATTGAATATTTCCACAGTTGAAAAACACAGTTTAGTGACAACATGCCCCGACATAAGACTATAGGCTTTCCACCGCAATATACACACAATAACACACATGTAGTTAATAAAAACAACGATGAAGTAAAGAGTAACGTGCAAAAAAAAATAAAAATAATAATAATAATAATAAAATCAAACTATTGATTTGGACATCAGAAATTCTAATGAATAAATTGTTCAAAGGTAAAAGCACTAGGCAACGAGATAACAAGAGTGTATGCTCTGTTGCATTATGATCAACAGGATGATTGGAGCTAATTATTCAAATTCACCACAGCTTTAAACTAGTTGTTTAAAACCAAGTTATAAGCAAGCAAACAAACACACAGTACAGGACACACAGGCTTTTTATATTTACTCAAAACGTTTTCTACAGCTCTTCTGAATATTACTTTTATTATTGTAAGCATCCTCATATTTTCTTACCTCCCGACGCCTCACTGAACCGGTCAGAACAGACCCCCACACCCCCATGAGAGGAGCCCGATGAGGGGGTCTCCTCCAGAGAGTAGCCCTGTGGCAGACAGCGCGACAAATCATTTAGCGACGCGTTCATTTGATCCCTGGCTGTCGCTGTCATTTTGATCCTCGATGGGGTTTTTTTTTTTTAAATATTTTTATTTTTTTTAAGAAGTTGAATTTTATTCAGTTGTTCTCAGAGCTTTTAGGATCTAGTTGACGTGCTGTAAATATGCTCACTTCAGTGCAGTCATCATAAGCGCGCGCTTCATCAGCTCCCTTCATATGTGCCGCAGCAATAAGCGAAACTTTGTCGTCGCGTGCGTTTAAGAAGAGCCCGTGAATGCCCCGTGACGTCACTGACCATATAAGGACAGAACAGGACTAAAAAAAAAAAACGGGTTGGGCTTTTTTTTTCCTTTTCTTTTTTTTTATTATTTTTTTTTTAGACAGCTCTTTGACTCTGCTTAACTTTAATGTGTTGTGATTAAATTCGCCGTGCATATATTGATATTATATCGAAATAGATTTGTGATCTATGGAAACAATGAGATGTTTTTCATTTTTATTAAATTTTGGTGTATGTTATTATCAGGAATTCCGGTTAGTGCGCATACCATAAATGGAGATTATCCGGTAATCGCAAACACAACCCTTTTTGACATATATGGGACACATCCGGGAAACTCGACACGGAAAATAACGAGCCGCGCCGAGTTGACGTCCCACAGAGGAACCGTAATCAAACTACATTCAGGAAAGTGATATTTGAATGTGTTGGAAAGTTATTCTAGTTTCTAGAGAGTTAAGGAAACATGTTTATTAATATAGACTAGAACGGGGTTTCCCCCCCTCGGTAACAAGATCATTGCAGTTAAACATCTTGATTACTGAAAACTGACTCTAGTTATGTTCCCTGACAATAACAGAAAACTGCCAGCTCATTACCGGGACATTATACATTCATTTTACGGACATTTCTGTTATCTCTAAAACACATCGCAGTGAAGTGAAACATTCAAAACTCCTGTAAAACAAAAGAAACAAATGCAGAAAATTATTTCAAATGAATGCAGTACACTGTGCCCTGTTTTTATGGATTTAGAGTGCACCTTGTAGGACTGGCAAACAATTGTAATATTTAACTATATTTGAGACTTTCAAGGCAAGGCGAGTTTATTTCTATAGCATAGCATTATCATACACAATGGTAATTCAAAGTGCTTTACATAAAAGAAAAGAAAATAAAAACAATAATCACAACAATAAAACAAGGAATTTAAAACTTTGAAAATGATTTAGAAATTGATTTAGGAGGTTTAAAATGAATTGAAAACAGTTTAGAATAGAAAATGATTACATATAATATAGTGCAATCAGTTCGGGCATCACACAGTGCTCATTCAGTAAATGCACAGCTGAGTTTAAATGTGACTAATGTTTTAGCACATCTGATCTCTTCAGAATCAGAATGAGTTTTTATTGCCAGGTATATTTACACATACGAGGAATTTGTTTTCAGAGTTATTTATAAACGAGTACTTTAAAATCAATCCTAAATATAACTGGAAGCCAGTGTTAAGACCTGAGGACTGGTGTAATATGCTCAGATTTTCTGGTTCTAGTCAGAATCCTGGCAGCAGCGTTCTGGATGAGCTGCAGCTGTCTAATGGTCTTCTTGGGAAGGCCGGTGAGGAGACCACTACAATAGTCCACTATTTCACAGCATTTTGAAGCATTTTAAACATCTCAAAGTAGTTTTAGGAGCCGTTTAATAAAATATATCAACTAATTGCAGGTACTAGGCCTATTCCGTTTTCATTTGGTTTGAAATACTCCTAAACATATACTTAGCATACAATATTTATAACGTAGCCCTCTATTGTAAGGTCTTATTCTCGTATGTTCTCCGTTAATATGACTGGCACACGTAAGGCCGTCCTCGGCTCTTCATCATCTCTCTCGTCACTTTTTGTTTTTCTGCCACCATGTTCTATTTTCATCAATGGCAGCATGAGCAACAGAGCGTTTGCTGTATGTGCGACTGAGGCCTAATTCATAGCCACCCACACACTATGGAGCAGCCCCTTCTCCATGGAGTCCTAGCAGAAGTGGAGCCTCTGTGAATAGCTCTGCATCTGCCCTCCTATTACTTCTGTACAGACACCCCCAGCCTGCCTGCCTTCTCACACTCGCCCACATGCCCAGCACTGCATGCTGACTGAGCTTCTGTGCATGCCAGTATCACACATTACAAACCCAGCTCTTGAGATCTTATTTAATAGATCATAATCAGAATTCATATGAAAAGATTAAACCATAAATGTTTGATCTACCGTTGTATGGCAAAATCGTGCTTCCAAACATGAAATCATAACATGTTTATGATTCATTTATAGGGTTTTGCCTGAACATTTGGAAACATCACGCAAAAGTGAATCGAACAGTTTGTAGCAATTTATGCTTTATTACTATAGAGTGAAATAATTGTAAGCATACACATTAAAGTTTTTTTTAATAGAGCCTGATTGATTGATCGATCGACCAATCGAAGCATCTATCTATCTATCTGTCCGTTCGTCCGTCCGTCCGTCTGTCTATCTATCTGTCTGTCTATCCGTCTATCTATCTGTCTGTCTGTCTGTCTGTCTGTCTATCTATCTATCTATCTATCTGTCTGTCTGTCTGTCTGTCTGTCTATCTATCTATCTATCTATCTGTCTGTCTGTCTGTCTGTCTGTCTATCTATCTATCTATCTATCTGTCTGTCTGTCTGTCTGTCTGTCTATCTATCTATCTATCTATCTGTCTGTCTGTCTGTCTGTCTGTCTATCTATCTATCTATCTATCTGTCTGTCTGTCTGTCTGTCTGTCTATCTATCTATCTATCTATCTGTCTGTCTGTCTGTCTGTCTGTCTATCTATCTATCTATCTATCTGTCTGTCTGTCTGTCTGTCTGTCTATCTATCTATCTATCTATCTGTCTGTCTGTCTGTCTGTCTGTCTATCTATCTATCTATCTATCTGTCTGTCTGTCTGTCTGTCTGTCTATCTATCTATCTATCTATCTGTCTGTCTGTCTGTCTGTCTGTCTATCTATCTATCTATCTATCTGTCTGTCTGTCTGTCTGTCTGTCTATCTATCTATCTATCTATCTGTCTGTCTGTCTGTCTGTCTGTCTATCTATCTATCTATCTATCTGTCTGTCTGTCTGTCTGTCTGTCTATCTATATCTGTCTGTCTGTCTATATATCTATCGATCTATCGATCTATCTCTCTATCTACTGTATATCTGTCTGTCTATCTGTCTGTCTATCCATCTATCTATCTATCTATCTATCTATCTATCTATCTATCTGTCTGTCTGTCTATCTATCTATATCTGTCTGTCTATCTATCTATCTATCTATATCTGTCTGTCGATCTATCATCTATCGTTTATTTGTTTATTTTTAACTTCAGAAACTTTTGTCAAAGGTGTATTTATTTATTTATTTACGCAAGCTCATTAACTTTTTGTGCCATCTATCTATCTATTTATTCATTTATTTATTTTAACTTTAGAAACTTTTGTGTCAAAAAGTGTATTAATTTATTTACTTCATTGTATGTATGTACGTGTGTATTTTTAATTGAATTGAAAATAATGTAATATATTTAAATTGTTAGTTTCAGAAATGTTTTGAGCCAAAAGTTTCAGTTCATTCATTCATTCATTTATTAAATTATTAATCTCATGTACATTTTGTGCCAAAAGGTTCATTATTTATTTATTCACTTACTTTCTTAGAGTAAATAAATAAATCCTGTTGAATTTCTTTGTGCCAAAAAAATTTTCATTATTTTGTTTGGAGTTGAAAGAACCGTAATTTTGAAGAATTTGTATCCATTGTCCTACTACTAAAGCCGATCAAACTGTTGGTGAGGACCGTTGATTCTAATGACGTCTAATTACTGAGAATTAAGGTCCTCAGTATTAAACACACACTTGCCTTCCTGCCATCTCTGATGGAGCTCTGATAACGTGGCTGATCTGAAAGTGTCATCACCACATCAGCTCTTCTGCATCCTCCAGCAGTCAGTCTGTGTGATTTTAACAGCAGCCTGCCGTCATTCAGAGAATCAGATGTTCACTGTCAGTGAGCACCTGTTCAAAATCTCTTGCCTTCTATATCTGAGAAGCGCATTTTGTTGGACAGCTCAGTCTGTTATTATCTATTATTTGTGATTTCAGGTGTCTTGTCAAATGAATAGCATTTTTCTCACAAAAGCCAAACATCTATTCATTCTCAGAATTGTTGGGGGCAGCACAAATGTTTGCGTCCTTTGTCTTACGCCTACAGCCACAAAAATGTCTCGTCATTGTGTCAGTGCTGCTATTCACCAGAAAAAGTTAATTGCAGCTGTGGAAGACACAATACTTATATAACTCACAAGACAACCAGTTATAGCAGATATGTGAACAAAAATGATACTGAAATTAATCAAATAAGTTATAAAACTAATGATAAAAAATCATAATGATAAAAAAAAACACTTATTACCATTTCAGCCATTCATCAACCAAGAAAATGGATAATTATGTTAAATATTAAATGATATATATTTTAAATAAAGTGAATTCTTCATAGCAGATGGTAGATTATTTTCCCCCTCTCTTTGTGCCCCTCTTATGCCCTGCACGCCCACGCAGCGCCATGTTGGGATGGGTTCACAGCCCATTTTGTTTGCGTTGGCTTTGGTGTTGCGTGGGGGTTTGTTGACCCCTGCACACGACGATTAATCAAACGTCACTCTGTGATTTCTCCAAAACTCATTATTCTTTTTTTTTTATAACACAACACACCTATGTTAAATGCAGTTTTTTGATAAATCATCCTTTTAGGCCTATACGCACTTCCATCTGAATCTTTTTTTACTTATTTAATCTAGTCAAAGAAATTCATTTGAAGTTTTGCTAACTGTCCATTTACATTGTCAGTTGTTTTATTCACAAAGAAACAGACACTTAATTTTCTTACATTTGAAAACAACCAAAGTTGTTTGGAGTTGGTCAGATTTTGCAGGGGAAAAAACAGTATGTGAAATATTATTTATATTATTTATTATAACTTTTTTTTTCTATTTTATACATTTTAAAATGTAATTTATTTCTGTGAATTTTCAGCATAATTACTCCAGTCTTCAGCGTCACATGATCCTTCAGAAATCATGAAGAAATCAAGAAACATTGATTATTATTATCAATGTTGAAAACAGTTGTGCAGCTTAATCTTTTTGAAGAAACCATGCTGTATATATTTTTTAGGATTCTTCTGATGAACAGAAAGTTCAAAAGAACAGCTTTTATTAGAAACAGAAATATACTGTAATATTATAAATGTCTTTGATCATTCTAGCTGAATAAAACAAGTCATTCATTAAAAAAAACAAAAAAAAATGTGCTGACCCCAAACTTTTGAACATGTATCCTTTAGAAAAAATAAGTAATTCCAAATAGTTTTTATCTCAGTCTTAACTCATACACTCCTTCAAAACATTACATAATTCAACTGAGAGTTGAGCACTTACCATTCTTGACGGCTGCATTCTGCTGAACACGTTCAGCGTGTGCTTGGTTTTCATGACCAGTGAAGAGCTTTTCTCTTGTCCGGGGTCTTCACGGCTTTCTTCTGCTGTTCGCCCAAACACAACGAACACTGATCAGATATAGTCCTTTACTTCTCTAAGATGCTTTTCTATTCATTCAGAAACAACCAAAAACTGGATAATGCACTTGTTCCCACCTCCAAACGCCCTCACAATTGCCGCTGGAATGGTAATGAGTGAGATTTGGGAGGCCAGCAGATTGGGCCAGAGAGCGTCTCTGAGTCGGGAGGGGGGCGCCGTAGGTGTGAGGGTTTAGTTTAAGCGTGCTACTCTTAACAGCTGGCCCTCTAGTGATGGTCTCCAGAGCAACAGCAGAACAGGTTTTGGAGGTTTGTATTTGATTAGCCAGTAAAGTTTTCTTTATGGAAATAGAACGTTAGGGGAACGTTTTGTGTTTGCTGGGAAAACCCAGATAACTACAACATTGTCTTACTTTTCAGTTTTTCACTTTTTGATACTTTTGATGTTAAACGCCTGACTAGACAGCTTTAAAGACCTCGGTGTGTCTCTTTCTTTTCCATTGGACATCTTTAATAGTCAAGACTGGGGAGGCCTTAATAATTCAAAATCCAAAAGTTATTCTAATCTGTTCACTTTGATTTACTCACCTGCATTTCTATTTCATTCTCAGCTCTCATGCTCTATAGTAAGTGCAGTTTGTTTAGGCATTGCCAGAGCAGAACATTCCACAAATGGTTTCACTGCAGGCTGGTCATTAAGATTTTGGCTGATGTTTCAGAGCTCGAGAGGATACAGCAACTAAATTACTGTTTAATCCACTGCCAGAGAACAAGGGACAGTCTGTAATTAACAATTAGGAAATTAAGCAGTACATGTATTATTTGTCTCACGTTAAACTATGCTAATGTCACTACTACACCAGAATCATTAGTTGTTTATATATTAAAGCAATAAGTCCCACGAAGCAGTGGTTTACAGTGAATTTATAACAGCTAAGGCGCGAAGCGGAGTGCCTAAAACCCCCTTAGCTGTTATAAATTCACTGTAAACCACGGCTTCACGGAGCTTATTGCTTTTATAAAACGTTTATTCCATATACGTAGTAAGATTTCACAGAATAAAACAGAGCAAGTAAAGTGTAATGATATAAATAAAAAACGTATTCTTCCACCAAACAATGTAGTTTCTCAGAAACGGTTGTGGTTCCAACAAAGTGGTTGCAGAGCAACACGCAGAAGTAAACAAAGGTGTATGTTTGTAGTGTAATTTACAACAGCTTCGAACGCGGCTCAACCAATCAGAATCAAGGGCCGGAACTATCCGTTTTATATATATAGTTTTAACATATTCAAAGCAGATATAAGCATACAGTAATAACCCAAGCCAAGTATTTCTGGATATTTTTTTTTCCCACAGGGATCAGTGAACCCCCATCACACAAAATTCCCCATGCGTAGGAGGAAAGAGCAGGAAGATGGATGACCAAGCCCCTATGGTTTGATAGTATTGCTCATGTCATCAGCAAGAAACAAAGACAGAGAGCAGCAGCACGGAGAGGATGAGGAGCGTGGATCTTTAGATGGAAAATCAACACTGAAATACCACTGTCGCTCTCATTGTCCATGCCTCTGTCTTTATGCCGTTAATCTGTGTGAAAGTGGGGTGTATTTGAATATCATAACATAAATGACGGAACTTCGATGTCGTTAATATTCTGGCTCGTTTCCAATGTTCAGCCTTGTCCTGTTCAGTCAGATATTGCTCACCCTTACGAAAAAGAAGTTTATTCAAGTGTGCTACTAGTATACTTCTTTTAAACTAAAAATAGGAAAGTATACTTTTAGTCTACTTTTTATGTACTTCTCAGAAATGGGCTTGATGTACTTCTCAGAAATATACTTAAAATGACATTTAAGTATACTTGACTTATACTTAGAAAAAGTCTAAATATATTTGAGCTATACTTGTGTTCCTAGAATCCGTGTTTTCATTGTTATACTGTAGGTGGCGCTAGTACACATCTTCTGTACAGAATTTCCAAAAAAACACAAGTGAAGAAGAAACCGAAACAACAGATGCTTCCACATGTATTCTAACACGATCATCAGACATAAAACAGCATCAAAACTGTGTAACATTATGGAATAAAATGTCGACCAATGAAGAGGTAATAATAACTGTCAAGCTTTGGGGTGTTGATCGACTCTATCTACGTTTTGATTATCATTCTGAATCCAATTCATAGTCTTTTTTCAGCTTTTTGTTCAAAAGGTTGTTTATTTCTTTATTTTTTATTTATGAAACTTATCCGCATTCAAGTGTTTAAAAAAAGAATGCATGAAGCTAGAATGAAATGTTTTTGTTTACAAGCAGATACCCTGTTCTTTTGATGTTTTGTTCCTCAAATGATTCTTTTGAATGGCCAAAGACAAAACATCCACCCTCAATGTGCACATGCCGGAGTACACATATTCAATCAAATCAAGCAATCCGAGTACAGCCTCTAAATTATGATATCAGTTGAAAAGAGGCTAAAAAGAAAATACACGCTCATGCAGTGCTCATTTTCTTAGTTATTAAACTATAAGTTATTTATTGTCTTTAACAGTAAAACGTTGCATTATTTAAACTTTGTCACAGTATGTTTGAAATTCAGGCTGAATAGATAATTTTTTTTGCAATTTGTGCCTAGAAAACGCTGTAAACAATCGCATTTTCCCTCGGTTACAGCCAGGGATAGTTCACCCAAAAATGAAAGTTCTGTCATCATTTACTCAAACCAAACCAAAGATATTTTGAAGACTGTTGGTAACCAACCAGTTGACGGTAGCCACTGACTTACATAGAATTTTAATTTTTTTTCAAGATACTGTGGAAGTCAATGGCTACCAGCAACTATTTGGTTACCAACATTCTTCAAAATATCTTCTATTGTGTTCAACAGCTGAAAGAAACTCGTAGCACTTTAAAGAGAGTTATATATCTATCAGATAATGTGACTTTATCTGCAATACATGTGACGGAAAGAATTGTAATGCACTGCAGCTCATCTAAAAATCAAGCATGTTTCCTCATCACTGTGTTTGTGATAAGAGATTGATGCTGGGTCTGTGTTGTCCAGCAGATGGAGTCATACACTGTTACTGTGAAGTCACTTCCCTTCTCGAGCTCCAGCGTTCAGTCACTGCTGCTGTTTGGGGGCCAGGAACCAACGCTGTGAAATCTGTCAGACTGCTGCTGCTGGGTGAAACAGAAATGGAAGTAATGGACAGAAATATTTAAATACTGTAACAGAATTTCCCCAAAAACCATGATGATTGTCTCTTCTACAGGTCCATCATTACGGCCGAAAGGCAGATCAGTTGGTGGCAAAATAAATATTTGAGCAGGCCACGGTAAAGCAGCAGGTAAAGCAATGAAGCCTCTTTGTTCTCCCTCCTCAGAGCAACCACACAAAGAATTGGGATAGCATGAAGGGAAATGAAGGAGTGAATGAGTCTGTATTTGTCTCTCTCTGCTCAGAGCTGTTGAAAGAGGCCTGGTCAATGACACAGAGTGAACAGGTAAGACAGGTGTGACTCCATTCCAGCAGTCTGGCATGTCTGCCTTTGAGTAGTGTACATTTTAACATTCAAATACAAAATAAAAGTGTTTTTAAATGTATGGTAATAGTTGAATATGTCACAAAAATCTGAACCATTTAAAAAAAAAAAAAATTAAAGGGGTCATATGATGCGATTTCAATTTTTCCTTTCTCTTTGGAGTGTTACAAGCTCTTGGTGCATAGAGAAGATCTGTAAAGTTGCAAAGACTAAAGTCTCAAATCCAAAGAGATATTCTTTATAAAAGTTAAGAGTTAACCACACCTACCTAAAACGCCTCGTTCTAACACGCCCCCACATATCTATGTCACGATGTGGGAAGATTTGCATAACGCCGCCCAAATGTTCACGCAAAGAAAGAAGGCATAACTTTTATTCTCGCTGTAGTATTGTTGACACTGCAGCCATGTCCTGAAGGCACTGTGTGATTCGTTGTGAAAGCGAAACACCAAACTTTGTTTGGTCTTCCAAAAGAGGACACGACTAGAAATCAGTGGTTAAGTTGTATTTACAACACTGTTCCAGAACAGTTGAACCCAAATATTCAGATGTGCGCAGAGCATTTTATGGAGGACTGTTTCCTGATCCTGAGAGAGTAGACTACAATGCCGGCTGTTCTGACTCACAGACTGTAAGTACGTTTTTTCATATTTAAAGAATTTGCCACTGATGATTCAAACGCGTGACGTTTTTTTAGGCAGTGTAGAGTAGCACTTGTTGTTTGTCATTTCTCCGATCACAAATGCAGACATGGTTTTATGTTTACGCGGCACGAAGCAACGCAACGCGTAAAAAGACAGTATAAGTCATTATAATCCGTAATTATGTCCCCACTGGATGCAACAAATGCCTCGTTTATAATGGGTTTTCATGTTTTTGTCTCGTCGCTCTGGCCTGACAGGGCATCATCACAGTATGGTGAGGGGCGTAACATTTCCGTCTCACGCTTGAGGTATTCGGCCAATCATAACGCACTGGATAGCTGGCCAATCAGAGCACACCTCGCTTTTCAGACCAATGAGCTTTGTAAAAATCGACACGTTTCAGAAAGGCGGGGCATAGAGGAGAAACAATAATGTACAGTATGTGGAAAATAATGTGTTTTTTGAACCTTAAACCGCATAAACACATCACCAAATGTGACAAAATAATTTTACTACTAATAATAATTTTTTTAATAAAAATTACACCAAATACACAAAATAATGTTCTTTTTAGCAACATCATATGACCCCTTTAAATATGTGTAATTTATAGACAGGCCCAGATGGAATCTGGAAATTTTTTCCTCACTTTTTTTTTTTCTGGCCCAATTTTTATATTTTTTTCAGATTCTCCTTACAGGACATTAGTCGGGACATGGAGTGCAAAGACATAATCTAATTTTCGATAGTTTGGTTTAGTAAGATTATTATTATTATATATTTTTTACATTTAAACACAGTAAAAACAGTACTATTGTGGAATATTATTACTATTTAAAATGACTGTTGTCCGTTTCAGTACGTTTTAAAATGTAATTTATTCCTGTGCTCAAAGCTGAAGTTTCAGCATTATTACTCGTCAGTTACTTCAGTATCACACAATCCTTCATAAATCACTCTAATATGCTGATATGATGCTTAAGAAACATTTCTTATTAATATCAATGTTGAAAACAGTTGTGCTGCTTAATATTTTTGTGGAAACCCTGAAACATTTTTTTTTTCAGTGTTCTTTGATGAATATAAAAAGTCCAAAAGAAAAGCATTTATTTATGTATGTACAGTATGTATTTATTGTAATCATGTAAAAGTATTTACTGTCACTTTACTGTTACAATGTATTGAGTCTTTGCTGAATAAAAAAACAGTTCTTAAACATTTAAGACCTTCCTGGTACAAATACGTAATGTACAGGTGTAAAAGTGACCACAGCAACAATCTGTATCTTAACCAAAAATGTTGCTTTTTCAGTGCTTCAAGAGGATCCATTTATTTATTTAGTTATTCACTGCTTTGCAAAGTGTATTTTGTCCATTTTTTATAATACAATATAACAAATAACCACGCAATCACTTGCAATTGTTCCATTTAAACTGCTTTTGTTAATAAGTATATATCAACATAACATGAAAAGACTAAATGGAGAAAAAGAGTCAAATTATACAGAAAATCTGCAGGCAGTTGCCATCGTCTTTAAGGTTATTGCCTAAAGTAATGTACCTCTCCTGAAGTAGTACTGTACAAAAGGTACAAAATGGTATTTTTACACAGAAGCCATCACTGACCTGTGCTCGTGGTGGAGGAACATGAGAAACTGAAGGCAGAGAATGCTAGTCTGAAGAGAGACCTGTATGAGGAGCATCAGAGCCCTCCGGCTTCTCTGGATCAACCTTCACACCTCCAGCAGGACTTCCAGCAAATGACCGCCAGACCTGCATCCACCTACAGCACCACTCAAAAGATTGGATGATTAAGATTTTTTTGTCTCTTTATGCTCACCGAGGCTGTATTTGTTTGAGCAAAAATACAGTAAAAGTAATATTGTGAAATGTTATTACAATTTTAAATAACTTTGCAAAGCTGAACTTGGTTAGCCTCAACTTTTGGGCGGTGTCATATTTTCCACAAAAATATTAAGCAGCAAAATCTATTTTCAACATTGATAATAAGAACGGTTTCTTGAGCAGAAAATCAGCATATCAGAATGATTTCTGAAAGATCATGTGATTTAGCTTTGCATTTACAGGAATAAACGACATCTTTAAATATATTAAAACACAACAGTTCTTATAAATTGTACAAATCTTTCACAATAGTAGTTGTATTTGTCTTTACAAATATGTGCAGCCTTGGTGAACAGAAGAAACTTTTCAAACTTATTCCAACTTGTTTACACTGTAGTTTGGGCTGTTTATATTGAGTCAAAGTTGACCCAATTTATTTACTTTTTAAATACATTTTCCTAGATTTATTGAACACTCAATAATAATAATGAATAAATTAGAAAAACCTTTTACTCTTTGAATGTATCCGATTCACTCCAAAATACATCACAGAAGTAAAATGTGGTACTAATGCTGTTAGCATTGATATGTCTCGGAGATAAGCAGCATTTGTCTATAACCCACATTTTCACTTTATAAAAGTGAACGTGCAAGTGAGGGGAGTCGAGTGAAATGCACTTTCGGATGTTTTTTTTTTTTTTACATGAGCAATGGGTAGTACAGTCTCATTAACACAAAGATTAACACACCCGCAGAACACTGTGATACTTTTGCAGCGTTTTGTTAAAGCTTGAATCTGGTTACTATTCACTTCCATTATACTGACAATATACAGGCAGTTTTCTCTTAATTTCTCCTTTTGTGGTCTGAAAAAAAAACGCCATACAGCATTAGAACACCACCAGGGTAAGTAAAAAAAAAAAAGACTTAAGTTTAAATTTTGAGTGAACTATCCCTTTAAATAAAAACCTAGAAAATGTTTTGGATATGAATTCATCACATAAACGGTCATTACCGGTTTTGATTATTCCATTTTTAATGGAAAATGTAAAACATCTCTTTAACTTCAATGTACACCACATACAGCAAATAAAGCACACCATGTTATAGAAAATCATAATTAATATATATTTATATATGTATATTCTGCTATTTACATATTACATTTCAGCTGAAAATTTCACAAAATATCTTTTTTTTTTTTTTAAACAAACAGAATAAACTGCTATTTCTTTAATATTCTCCCCCTGCACAGTGAATATTTGCCAAACTGTAAATAATTGAATGTTGCTTAAACATAATAAAACCTGTCGGGTTGGCAGCTGCTGATGTGATGGAATGCTGCTATGATTGTGTTGGAATCGCTGCTCTCTCCAACTGTTAAAAACACAGCATGACATCAAGGTGAACACTTTGTCACATGTCATGAATCTTTATCACCTTTGGAAAAACTTGTATTTGCTTTCTAATGGTTTTCCATGGACTTCTGCATGTGCGGCAAGTATAGAAAATCATAATTAATATATATTTATATATGTATATTCTGCTATTTACATATTACATTTCAGCTGAAAATTTCACAAAAGATCTTTTTTTTTTTTTAAACAAACAGAATAAACTGCTATTTCTTTAATATTCTCCCCCTGCACAGTGAATATTTGCCAAACTGTAAATAATTTAATGTTGCTTAAACATAATAAAACCTGTCGGTTTGGCAGCTGCTGATGTGATGGAATGCTGCTATGATTGTGTTGGAATCACTGCTCTCTCCAACTGTTAAAAACACAGCATGACATCAAGGTGAACACTTTGTCACATGTCATGAATCTTTATCACCTTTGAAAAAACTTGTATTTGCTTTCTAATGGTTTTCCATGGACTTCTGCATGTGCGGCAAGTGGAAGCGATGGGCTTTGAAGTTCATTGCACCTGTTTGGAGAGCACAGTGTACTACTTTTATCTCTGTTTGTCGTACCTCCACCGCTTACTTCGCTTCCTGTCCATGCAGGAAAACACCATGGGGAAGTTCAAACAGAATAAAATCAAAGAGAAGACAGTGACATCACAGAGGAAGTTACAGAACCTTGCAGAGTGTCCCACTTTGTTGGAATCAAGTCTAAGAACAGAGGTTTCTGCCTGGAGAATCTTGGGATTGTTTTTATGCTCCAAGGGTTTGAACAGATGAGGAGGAGATGCATTGTCAGGACTCCTCCTGTGTGACATTGTCTGCGTTCTTCTCCTTCAAATGGTTCCTCAATGTGGCTACAGCATCTTTCACAGAGTGATAAAAGATGTTCTTCACCTGAACAATAAAGAGGAATGAAAAGAAATTGTGCAATCAGATTCTGCATACAGATTTGCCTCATGCTTAATTACAATTGCCTAAAAACAATAAAAAAAATTATCAACTTAAAGGAATATAAAAGTGCAATAGCAATTTTGGCTACATCATGCCTCTCATTACTAAAGGCTGGAATACACTATACAAATTTTAAAATCTTAACAGATTTTTAAACACTAGGCATCATACACTTGCCGACTTTATAAATGGTTGCAGAGGAAAAACTGGACATTATTACACTAAACGACAGAGGATCACACACTACCAGACGTTCAAATTGTCCCAATAAGTGTTCTAAAATCAGCGCAAATTGTCAAACATATTTGATATCCTCTGACTGGATGGAATCATAGTCTGAAGCTAGAAAATCAAAGTCTGTCCATCATACACTATGCAATTTTCTGTAAAACGGTCAACTCCAATTGACTAGCACTGACTCCACCAGACTGTAAATTGGATCAAAAGCCTGGGCAAAAGTCTCTCAAGACAGAATTAGAGAGAATAAAGTGAAAATGCTGTGAGACACAATGCCACACAACAAATCAGAAAGTAATCTTATGTGAAGCATGATTTTGGACCAATGAGATTTCATTGTGGGTAGGGTTACCAGCATGATGCAGCAGAAATGGAAACTAAATGATCAACAAAATAGGTCACAGTAGCCAGATGGAGGTACCTGGAGTTTGTCTTCATAGTTCACTTGGTCTTTGAGAGGGCGGAGCTCTTGGGTTAGATAATAGGAGTTGTGCGCATGTTCAGGAGACACAAAGTCCACATTCACTTGGATGCAACTGTGCAGATTCATCACCTTAAAACACACAGCATGTATAAATACTTCTGGTGGAGTGACAGCTTTAAGAAACCAGTCATCCTTCCCAAGAGCCCAGGACACATTGCTTTAGGAGGATGTAGCTGGTAATGCGAGTGTGGAAATGTACCTGGTGCAGGGCTCCAGCAGGGATGATAACAGCATCTCCAAGGAACTGGAGGAGTGTGCGGTTCTCTATGCCATATTCATCCTGTAGCCTCTGCCTCAGCCTGGGGCTCAGATACCAGCCGCCTTCACGCAGGGGGTCAGCATCACTGTCCCACTCCGAGTCTGAGTCTGCCTCTGGATCCACTTCAGCCTGATGCTCAGCAGCAACCTGCAAATGCACACACACTGAAGCATGAATATCATATTCTCATTTATTGGGGGGGGGGGGGGGGGCTCCTTTCAGACACGCAAACGATTTTAGGGGGG
>NW_015505966.1:853379-886965 GCF_001515645.1 Sinocyclocheilus grahami
AATTTGTTTTGTTTTTGTGGGGGGGGGGGGGGGGGGTTGCCTATTAAAACAGCAATACATGTTTAGTGGACTAATTTCATCTAGATGAAATATAAAGCTATGTCGTCTTCAAAGCAATGAAAGCTAATGGATGGTTTTAGGAGCATAAACGGAGAACAAAGGGCCCAAGACTGAGCCTTGTGGCACACCATACCGAACCAGCGTTATATCAGACAACTCATCCTTTACTAGCAAGTAAATAAGCTCATAAGCTTTACATGATCAAGTAGTGTAGTACCTTTTGTAGAAACTCCTGGATCTTTTGTAGGTCTTTACTCATGTAGATGTGCCACAGAGCACCTGGCGTCTCATTAGGGTCTTTCAGTCGTTTCTTTACGCTCTCATCCTGAACTTCTCCTTCCAAGAGCTTTAATACCCCTATTACAAAGGGTTTGACAGCCAAATTAATGCAATCTTACACACAAATTATTGCTCACAATATTCCATAAAAGTTTTTATGGTGGCATTTTAAAGGACACCAATAAATGTTTTATTTTAGCAATTTCCAAGACTGTAATGACGCAAGTATACTGCTCTAAGCCCAAGTGGCAAATCTCAAGCCTAGTAAACAAAAACATTTTTATTTTCATTCATCAACATTCAAATAACTTTAAAAGAGGCATTATTATGGCAGCAATGATCTCATAAGAAGTCAAGGAATGATTTTGCACTGATGTGCAACTAGTCATACAATTTTTAAAATCCATATACAAGATGTTTTTGCATGCAGATCCACCTCCCTTACAAAGCAATTCATTGTACTGTTAAATAATGTAATGTATATGCAAACCTACTAAGGCAAAATAAATATTTTAGAGGAAAAAAATCAGTGGCACAATCTCATGTTTTTGTCCATGTACCTGCTTTGGATGGGGCTCCGTTTCCTTTGGCCACCCCAACATATACCAGAATACTCATGGTGTCTGAGATTTCAACATGTAGATTACTGGTCCCGAAGTCTTGTGCTGGACATGTTGTTACACCTGAACAAACACAGGAACATAAGGTCCATTGCATAACAAAGAGCACTACAGCACTGTCAGTGAGTACAGGAAAGAAAGAATACCATGGGCGCAGCAGAGGCGAGGACCAAGGTCGGGTCGAATGAAGAAGGAGGGCAGATGTGAGGCCAGGTTCAGATGAGCCTCGGGGTCTGTGTACTGTGGTACCGGCAAAGACTTCATCACATCATGATATCTGAGGTGAGTGAAAGCATTACATCATCAAATTCCTTTGTCTCAAAAATATCATCAGTACACACCAAGATATGCTATTAAAGCAATGTGATTTTTTAAATTATTTTTAATTGTATTATTATTACTTATAATGAGTACAATTCTGTTTATTTTATAATTGTGTAATTTAAGGTGACTTGATGGTTTAAATACAATTTTTTGAGAACTCGTTTACAGTGAATTCTTTTATTTTTATTTTTTAATTCCATTTCTTTGTTGTTCAAATCAAGAAATAATGTAGAATCTGATGGACCTGTGTGCAAAATAAAAAAGCAACCCTGCATTTTTCATTCATTTGAAGACTGACAGTCATTTAACATTAAAAATCTATTTCTCTATGGAGAAATTCATGTGTTTTTGTTTCTGGAACTTGTTGCACTCTTTTACTGCATGCCTGAGTTCCAAGCTTGAGAAGAGGTTTATTCAAATAGTGGTGAAAGTATATTCAAATCGAGGAAGCATTAGCAGTACAAAGTGGTATTCTATGCAAATTCTAGTGAGGTCTGAAAGACAACATATGCTTCAAATTATTCCAAGGGCAGCAGTACCTGGCAGGCATGAGGGCCAAAAACTCCTCCCCTGATGGCCAGTCTTTCAGTCTGTACACCACTGACTCCCCTTTATCAGATTTAGGTCTCTCTGTGGGTTACATACACAACAATGCAAATACAATTTAGTGCACAGAGTCAAATAACAAAATCATATTAAGCAAATTAGAATAGAATGATAAGTACAGAAATGCTGGACTCACTTGACACATCTTCAAAACCATCCCAGAACTCCTTGACCTTGGAGTTTGTGACGCTCCCATCTCTGCAATTGTAGAGGTCACTATGAAGGCTGGAAAACTCACGGCTGAATTGCTCAGGCTTCCACAGATTAGCCTTCAAACTCTTGTGCAATCCGGACACCAGCACTGGCTAAAGAGACATCGCACCAACTACAGCTTCAGAATCATACAATATGAAGTTTCTTTTTACATTTAAATTGTAAATAAAATGTTTTCATACAAGAAGCCATTCCTAATGTCTTTGTTTCAAATAACCAAAATCAATGGTTACTTTTAAGCAATTAAATCCCAAGAGGTTTCATCCTATGTCAATCCTATTTTAAATTTTTTTTTTACAGAAACTAAAACTGTAATTCAGTTTAACTTCCCTTGACAGTATAATTTCCCATTCACTCTGTACCTATAGAGATATAGTTAATACTCCACTAGCGTGAAAAATACAAACCTGCTCTTGTGTCCAGTTCTCTTTGAACAGTCTTTGGTTGCCTTGGTGACGGTGATCTTTGAGCCAAAGCAGCCGGTGGTTTCCTAGCCAATCGTGAGGGACTACGGTGTGGGGATCAGCCAATGGGCTTTCATCAAGCATCACCCCCTGTGGCTGCTGCTCCACCTCCCCCTCTGGCAGCGAATCCTGATTCAGCCCCACCCCGGCCATCTTTGTGACGGGAATCTTATTTTCTACTACAGAAGCAATGATGTCATCCAGGATGTTGGGTACGCGAGTATTTTGGGCTACCTAAAGAATAAAGCATGAATAAAGTTTGTTACAAGTGTTACGATCATTATCTTATATTCTTGTATTTATGAGTCTGTATATATCTAACCTGTTCGGATAAGTTGTAAACTGGTGCAAAGACACCTCCGGTAGACCCAAGACGTAATTTCCCAGCTGTGGAGGTCAAAAGGTCACGCAATGTTGATCCTTGTTCAGGGCTCGTGGACTTCCTACTGTGAGCTTCCATACCATCACACCCTGCCTTTTCTAGACAAATAAGAGGAAACAACATGTCAAGTGCATTTTATTCAGAAAGTACACCAAATTTGCCAGAATTGTCTCAAAATCAGGCAAAACGGGAAGTTACCCGCGGCAAAAGCAAAGTGACAAAATCACAGAACACATTTGAGGTTTAATACACTATGTGGAGGAACATATTTTGGACCAATGAGATTTCATGGTGGGCAGGGCTGCCTTCATGTTTTGAAAAAATACAAGCAACCAATAGTGTGTCTTATTGCACATTGCTTGTTGTGGACATGACTGGTTAGCAAAAAACTCATATTTAAATGGAAGAGATGCTAGAGCAGAATGGATGAATGATGTGTTTGGTTTGGAGTATTTGTGTAGGTGCTTCCTTACCTCTTTTCTCAGTGTGCGCTTTCACTGTGACATGCGAGTTCTTCTGCTGATCTGGGATCTGCCGGCTCTTCAAGTCACTCTGATCTCTGTCTGAAAGCTGATGTCACACCAAACACTCTTTCATAAAATGTTATTCATTCAACTACACAGCTTCACATGCATCTAAACATTCCTGTAGCCCAAGCAGAAGAACAGAGGATGTCCAATCCTGCTCTTGGAGGTCGAACGTCTGCAGAGTTTAGCTCCAACCAGCTTCAACATACTTGCCTGGAAGTTTCTAGTGAGTCTGAAGACCTTGATTAGCTCAGATGCGTTTAATTAGGTTTGGAGCAAAACTCTGCTGGACAGTGGCCCTCCAGGAGCAGTCTTGGACACCTCTGCAGTAGAGCATTGCGTTATCAATGCCAAAGATATGGGTTTGATTCCCAGGTAATTCATTTACTAATAAACGTTATACCTTGAATGCAGTGTAAGTCACTTTGGATAAAAGCGTCCGCCAAATGCATAAATGTAAATGCAATGAGGAACTTGCCAGGACATAAATAAGCCAAATGCATAATGTCAAGTTGGCATCTTACTGGTGAGAGTCCATTGGTAGTGGCCATGCTTGGGTTGTGGGTTTTGCTGTCAGTGCAGGAACAATGGGATGGGAATCCAAACTTTTCTCTCACTGAGTGCATAGACCTCTGCATGTCTGCCAATACTTACGAAAAGATGGCAATGCACAATTTTACTAATAGGTACGCAGTCAAAGGTGACAGAAAACAGGATGTGATGTTTAGATACATATAAGTACACAAACCTACACCTATGCTTACCTGTTTCAGGGACAATCTGAGTAGGCATTAAGTTCTTAAAGTCATGTGGCTGGTTCTTCACGCATCGTAACCAGACATACAGTTCCTTATCTGTATGACAAAATATACAAAATTGTTGGAAAGAGAAACAGCCAAAAAAAAAAAACTGCCGAAAAGAACAGCATACTGTTTTGGATCCTGGTGTCCCCATATGGCTTTTTAGTTTAACTAGCTTAACCATTAAAACTGAAAAACGGTTTTCAACCACGTTTTAATCAATGAAGTTTTGACTTTTTTTACTTCCATTAAACATTCACAAATCATGGATGATTGTCATGTTTTAAACAAACTTGAGTGCATGTCATTAAAGTTGGACTCCACAGTATTTGTACATGAGACTTGAGTAAATATTGCACCAATGATATTGAACCAAATAAAACGTAAATGAAATGCATCACAGGGAGTTCACATATGTCCAAGAACAGTACCAAAAGTATTAAAGACTGACCGTCGGAAGTAGTAAAATCGGCAAAAGACAGGTGAGATGGCAGGTTCCTGAGATTTACGTAAGCGATCCAAGCGACACTCTCTGCACTTCTGCACGTTGGGCCCAAACTCTGCACACGAGTCGTCTTGTAAGAATGCTTCTCTAGTTTGCTTGAGCTTCCTAACCTTCCTCCAATCTTTAAGCACAGAGTGAGGGATGCCATCTGAGACAGAAATCTGAGCTGCGTACACATTTGTAATCTCAGTGTCAGTCATTGTCATGGCTTTCGTTCTCGGTTCTGAATGCCATGGTGAAACTGATACTCAATTACATTTTTGGCAAAAACACACACTATGCATAAATGTTCAGCCAGTTAAACAGCTTGCTTAAACAGAACTGCTATACGATACAACACTGAATACTGCAAATGTATTTTCCCATTCATATTTTCTAGGCATTGGAGAATAATCTTTTATAAAGACCATCCAGGTCTGCGATGACATTTGATAAAAAAAGTAGTATTAAAAAAAGTTGAAAAGAAAAAAGTGAAAAAGGCCAATATAAAACAATATAAACATATGACTATGACTGTATTTGACTCAAAATATAATTGACACTCATTCTCTGCGAAAAGAACAGCATACTGTTTTGGATCCTGGTGTCCCCATATGGCTTTTTAGTTTAACTAGCTTAACCATTAAAACTGAAAAACGGTTTTCAACCACGTTTTAATCAATGAAGTTTTGACTTTTTCTTGAGTTTTCCACTATTTTGTGGTAAGAATTTCAAAAACATTTCATATAGATTGCACTCACAAAGAGAAATTTATGAATGATACTATTTTAAAATAAAAATTACAGTGACTAGAGAAATTAGATTTTAGCAATTTAGATTTTAATTTTATATATTTTTTAAAAACAATTTCCATCACCTTTCTTATCCGGAAAAATCACAATTTTTTAATTTCTTGATTTTTCCATATTTTCCATGATCATGCGAATCCTGTTAGCAAGACCATGTTGGTCGACATGAAAAGAACAGCATACTGTTTTGGATCCTGGTGTCCCCATATGGCTTTTTAGTTTAACTAGCTTAACCATTAAAACTGAAAAACGGTTTTCAACCACGTTTTAATCAATGAAGTTTTGACTTTTTTTTGAGTTTTCCACTATTTTGTGGTAAGAATTTCAAAAACATTTCATATAGATTGCACTCACAAAGAGAAATTTATGAATGATACTATTTTAAAATAAAAATTACAGTGACTAGAGAAATTAGATTTTAGCAATTTAGATTTTAATTTTAGATATTTTTTAAAAACAATTTCCATCACCTTTCTTATCCGGAAAAATCACAATTTTTTAATTTCTTGATTTTTCCATATTTTCCATGATCATGCGAATCCTGTTAGCAAGACCATGTTGGTCGACAAACAATACCAGCTAATTTTTTTACGTGCTAGACCAAAACTAAACTAGTGTTAACCACCTTGGACCAGAATGGAAAGTCATGTTGGTCTAAGCTGGCTTTTTACAGAGAGGTGAAATGAAAAGCACATCCCATAGGTAAATTAGGTTAAAATCCATAGGAAAATCTGTGATGTATTTGCAACTGACCTTTGGCTTTCTTATTGTCTCTGGCTTTGTAGCAGTCCATGCAAACTACGAAGCCACATTTGTGACAAGCCCAGTGCATGTTGAAGAGAGTGGCCTCACATGCATCACACATCTCCCTCACACCTCTCACTGCTCGCTTCCACATGATCTGAGCTGGAGAAAGGTAAAGAGAAAGAAGACAGCAGGGAAAGGTGAAAAAGTCAAAGTGACAAGGAATAAGAGACTTTGTGTATTTGTTATTCCACACAAACATACTCTCTTTCTTGACCCAGCTGAAAGCAGTGTCCTCTGTCTTTACGAGCTGGCAGAACTTGTCTCCAAGGAATGCGAGGACGGATTTTGATGTCTCAAGGTCCATCTTTCTCCTCTTCTTGTCCTCCTCGTCCTCTGAGCTGCCTGTCCACACCGTAACCGCCTCCTCATCTGTCTGCTCAGACACCGAAAACCCATTCACACGGATAACGCCGTTTTTACTGTACGACAGACTGAAGAGAGAATGGGAAGAATTAGTGTATGCATAAACTGTGCTGTTTGACTGATGCTGCGATTGGATTTTAAAAAGACAAAAGTTCAGATGTTCTTACTTCCATTAAACATTCACAAATCATGGATGATTGTCATGTTTTAAACAAACTTGAGTGCATGTCATTAAAGTTGGACTCCACAGTATTTGTACATGAGACTTGAGTAAATATTGCACCAATGATATTGAACCAAATAAAACGTAAATGAAATGCATCACAGGGAGTTCACATATGTCCAAGAACAGTACCAAAAGTATTAAAGACTGACCGTCGGAAGTAGTAAAATCGGCAAAAGACAGGTGAGATGGCAGGTTCCTGAGATTTACGTAAGCGATCCAAGCGACACTCTCTGCACTTCTGCACGTTGGGCCCAAACTCTGCACACGAGTCGTCTTGTAAGAACGCTTCTCTAGTTTGCTTGAGCTTCCTAACCTTCCTCCAATCTTTAAGCACAGAGTGAGGGATGCCATCTGAGACAGAAATCTGAGCTGCGTACACATTTGTAATCTCAGTGTCAGTCATTGTCATGGCTTTCGTTCTCGGTTCTGAATGCCATGGTGAAACTGATACTCAATTACATTTTTGGCAAAAACACACACTATGCATAAATGTTCAGCCAGTTAAACAGCTTGCTTAAACAGAACTGCTATACGATACAACACTGAATACTGCAAAGGTATTTTCCCATTCATATTTTCTAGACATTGGAGAATAATCTTTTATAAAGACCATCCAGGTCTGCGATGACATTTGATAAAAAAAGTAGTATTAAAAAAAGTTGAAAAGAAAAAAGTGAAAAAGGCCAATATAAAACAATATAAACATATGACTATGACTGTATTTGACTCAAAATATAATTGACACTCATTCTCTGTGGAGAAATGAATGGGAGTTTATCATCATTAATACCAATGACAAAGATGTTCTAATTAATAACATTTACTTTGGGTCTAAACATACATCATATTAAAAAGGTGAAAAACTCACTGCTATTAGCGAGTCTCTGTTGAGGCTTATCTTTTGCACTTTGCAAAGTTCCATTGGATTTGGCCTTTTCCTCTTCTTCCTCCTCCTCCTCCTCTGCTTTCTTCTTCTGGTGGTCATTCTGCTTGATTTTAAAAGAGGACTTAGTCTCTCGTTTAAACTTCCGTCCTGATCCACCACTCTCGCTTTCATTGCCGGAGTCTCCTCCACTCTCGCTGTCACCGCTGGACTCTAATGGCCGTTTCTTGCCTCGTTTCTCCCTCTCAGGCTTCATATGTACCGAGGTTGATTGTTTTTCAATAGATTTCTTGTCCTCCACGAAGGACTCCTTACCCTCCAGCTTGCCGTTTCTGTCCAAGACAGGTTTCTCATCGGCCATGACAGATTTTTTGTCCTCTGAATTGAAACTTAGAGCATTATTATTAGACTTCCTATCCTCTAAACTAGATTTCCTGTTGTCTTGAGCAGTCTTCTTGTTCAATATTTTGGACTTTCTGCTGTCTAGGGAGGAATCTTTATCCTCCTGACTGAACCCATTATCCACCAGTCCGTTAACTTTCTGTTTGATTGGCATAGAAGTGCTTGTGCTGGTCAAAGTTACAGCTGTCTTAGTGCCATCTACTGTTTGGGAGACTGTGCTGCCTTTGTCTTGCTCAGAATGCCGGGTCAGCCAGGCTTTTTTCAGTTTATGGTAGTTGTTCTGACCGGATTGAGACTGGTTGGTTATGGCCGAAGCAGGTGCCTGCTCATTGGTTAGCAAACCTTGTTTGGTTGTTGGCACAGGGCTGGAAGTCTCTGATGCTAGTCGGAGACATTCAGAAGAACTAGTGTTGAATACAGACTCTTTTTCTCTTCCTGAAGCATGTTCAGAACACACAGGGGGTGTAGTGAGCGTAGTGCAAGACCTACACCTGCTATCTGAGAGGTGAGAGATATGTTTCATAGCATTTGAGGGATGTGTAGTGTGTTGAGGCTGGATCGTATGCATGTTATGTCTAGATTCAGCAGTAGCTAGTCCAGCTCTGTGTTTCTTCAGATGAGGGAAGTCTCTAGAAGTGTAAAAAGAGGTGGGAGAGGACTCCATCTTCGGTTGAACAGCACCACTATCTCTCCTCTTGCAGTATTCTGCGATTAGGCATATTCTAGAGTGTGCAACATTCACATTTATTAAGGGGTGACTTGGCTGAGCTGAGTTAATAGGTTTAGTCGTCATGTTTATGGGTGTACTGAGATCTCCCGTTTGGGCTGTCATGTTGATGGGATGAACAGTATCCAGAGGGGTCCACAGGATACCTCTCTTATGCTGAACACTGCCCTCCTTTGAGTGTGGGTTGGACAAACTTTCCAATGGTCTTATCTGGCCAGACTGCATCTGGGAAACTGAGCTGTCAGACACTGTGTAACTTATTGTTGTATGTGTGTGGTTTGTTGGACGTACAATGACTGATGCAGTGGCTGACTGTGGTTTGACTACACCTCCATTTGTTGTGTGCCCACCACCCACTTTCTCTCTGCCATACATGACTCCACACCATTGGGTATCGTAGGGTTGCAATGGCATTGTTGTTTTCTCTGGCACAGGTCTTTTCCCGTCTAAGGTGACATGTTTGAGTTCAGGCAACAAGGTGGGTGGCCTCTGTTGCTTCTGACCTTTTCCTGGCAAGCTCATTGACTGAACAGGTGTGAGAGTAGGCGGGGACCATCTGCCATGTCCAAAGTCTTTTGAAACCACATTGGTTGGTGCCGGAGGGTGAAAAATAGGGGCACGGTGGAGTAAAGGCACGTTGCGTGGAGAAGAGGAGACAGAAATGAGAGAAGAGCCAGTCCCCCTTCTCTCCACAGCTGCTATCTCTACTGCTTCCAAGGAAGATGCTTTATGAGCCAGTTGCTCTGTGATCTTTCCCAGCAGACCTTCTTCTTTCTCATGGTGGCGTTTAACAAGAGGCGGAGGTCTGGCTCTCATTGAGACCTGTGAGCTGGAGGAAGTTAAGATAGGGGCAACTGTGTTGCTGGCACTGAGCCTCTCATAGAGTTCTTTGTTGGCTGGCACTCTGCGCTGTGGAGGTTTGTTCTCCACGCTGTTAGACAGAGACGCATAGTAGCTGCTTGGCGTGAGGGTTGGGGTGGGATGGGCCGACTGTGGCCGGGGAGGTAGAGTGTGTCTGAATACATGCACATCTCTCTCTCTGTCTATCTCTCTTTCCCTCTCCTTTGTAGAAAGGTCAGATGTGGGGTTTCTAGGGTATCTTGGTTCCCTAACCGAGCCCAGTTTAGCAGTGAATGGTGCCACCTCACTGCTCTCCAGAAGAATGCGGCGGTTCTCTTCCTGGTAGCGGTTAGGTCTCTCGCCTGTGAGATCATAAACAACAAGTGGCTGTTTGGTACGACTTGGGGACGACTCAAGGGTGACTGGACAGTACGTCTGCCCATTTTTGCCCACTGCTGTGCTGAGATGCTCCTGTTCAGACTTAAAGTGAGTGTGGATGAGTGTGCTCTCAGTGACAGCTCTTCTATCCAGCTCTCTAGAAACAAGAACAGCAGGAATGAATGTGGAAGAGAGCTTGCTGAAGAGGTCAGTATGTCTGGTGAGTAAGATATAATTGACCATGGACCATAGGAAATTAATTCAAAATTAATGCATACAATTAATGCACACCCGAGGTTGGTAATGGGAGTTTTAATAATTTAATGGTCAGGTCTTATTTTGGACCATCATTACTAGTTTGTAAAGTATGTGGTGAACTGATATGAAAGTGTAATGCTGTTAAGGGAATAGGAAATGTTATAGGAAATGGATAACAGCCAGCAGCATCTGTCAACCCATTAGAAAGCAACAATGTTGTGTTATTTAAGGAACAAAAATTATATAAAGTGGAAAAAGTGTGTGTAGGAGTTAGCTGAAAACTTACTCTATGGTTTTGGAGGAGGGTGTGCAATGCTGAGTGCTCCTACACACTCTCTGAGGGTCCGCACTGGAGGGTCGGATGGGCAGTGGGGGTTGCAACCCTTGACCATCTGCATTACTAACAGGGGTGGGCTGAGAAATCCAAGGGCTTGGGGTGTTCTGTTACCACACAGACAAACATAGTTTCACACAAATTTATAGGACCTGTTTTGGTTTGATATAGAGATGAATCTCTATCTAACAAAGGACATCAAAGCTTAGGGAGATAAAAATAAATAAATAAAATGAAACACAATGTGCAAGGACGCAAGTCAATCCCTTCCTACATAAGAGAACTATTTGAGCGTACACTCTCACACACATTGAGAAACACAATCTTCTTTATTTCCATAGTACAAGTAAAGACGAATAGTGGCTTATAGACGACTCAAGGATGCCCTGATATCACATGAATAATAAAACAGAGAAGGAGGGGGGAGGGGGTCTGCTGCCTGGATGAATTTTTTTCAGTTCATCATTCTTTTCACCACTTGCTGTAGCTTTCTTTTTCATTTTCTTGTTCCCTAGTCTCCTGTCCATCTCTATTCAGCCTGTCACAATTCAAACAACCCACTGCAATATATGTTCATGATACCATAACCTGCCTCTTGATGCTTTATCTCGGCTTAAAAACTAAACCAGACAATAGTACACAACCATCATTGACTTGCATGACATCCTTATAAAATCCAGAGGAGCCAGGATAATACCCATTATGTCTATAGCAGAATTAGCAGAAGGGGATCTCTCTTCCAGTATGCACACCTCAGGGGATATGCTCTGCTTCGTCTAGACGTCTCCCTGACAATCAGAGGTTTAGCTATGATCTCATATTAAGTACCATAACAACTACACAAATATCATCATCTGTATACACAACAACACCATGAATAACACAAAGCATGTGCTACCAGTACAACTTGTTGCAGTGATTACAATCTATTTTGACTCAAAGAGCTGAATTAACATTGCTTTATATTCTGAAATGTAAAATAAATATTTAATGAAAGGAATATAAAACATCAATTTGTAAATGCACCAGTGTGCAGGCATTTTTAGTGTTTTATACATAAGATAAGATGACAAAGTAAAACAAACTGACAAATACAATAAAACAAATATACAAATGAAATGAAATAAACAGTGCTGTCATTTTTCCATGAAGTTCTACTAACATTACTGTTCAGGTAAGTAACAGTCTACAAAAGAAATCTAAAAGTAATCAAATGTAAATGAACACTGCATAGTTTTCAGTGTATGTATTGATAGATTAATGCTTATTAAAGCTATAACGTTATTCAGATTAAGAGCAGATTTGCATTTTGATGGCCCAAAAGCACCAGTCTGTCACTTTAAGACAATATATTGACACACATCGGATTTTCTCCCAACTGTTCTCCTCCACTTAAGACATAAACTATGTTTAAGTAAATACTCTCCTTAGCTGGCCATTTTGACATATTTTTGTGTGTATTTGATCGTTTGGACATGCGCCCGAAGCTCAAAGTGTAATTTGTTTGTCCGTTTTGGAGCGTACACATTTCAACCTAAGGAACAGCGTCTCGTGCGGATTGTGCTTTCAAAATTGTATTATCAAGCATGTCCCGCAATTTAGCAACAGTAAAGATGGCATCCTACAACAATCACCGATTGAGCTGATTCTGACGTTAAGTTTGGGTTTTAGGGAGGAACGAATGCGCAGTGAAGGGTAAAAAGTTGCGCAATACGAAACGCAGCTACTTTTTAATAGCTTTACCTCATGTCTTCTTCTGTATAATCCTTAGAAGCCAAAATCGAAAAAAAAAAAAAAAATTAGCTTAATAAAACAGCCACAGGCTCGGTACTCTGGTCTTTCATAATTTAGCCCCGGGACCGATTAAATAGCGGGTTTCGGTACCCATCCCTAATCTTAACTGACTCCAGAATCTGTATGAATGTGCATGCTAGAAGTGTGTGAGGCCACTTACACTCCTCATGCTGCTGTCAGAGATGCCAGCACCATCTGGATGTGTCCATTTGGATGCTTGCAGGCCAAGTCCAGGGTAGCTATGGACTCCGTTGGGGAAAGGAGGCCACAGGAGGGGATAGAGTCCAAGAGGTGCCAGAGAAGCTGCACCAGAGGTCTGGCCCAGGAGAGACGGGTTCCCTGGAAGGGCTAAAGGATGGTGGGGAAGTCCCAGGGCTCTGATACGAGGATGTCCAGTCAAGAGTGTGGCAGACGTGGACAGCGCAGGCAGGAGGGACGGGAGGAGGTGCGGATGAGGGATGGTTGAGTGGGGTGTGCTCAGGGAACAGAGGGGAGGCTGGGAGTGGAGAGGAATGGGTGAGAGGTGTGCAGGGTGAGGAGAGGAACTAAGTAGCTTGCTGTGGGAGGAAACAGGCGTAAGGCTGGGAGAGCTGGAGGAGGGAAAAGGCGTCTTAAGGTGTTGTTTGGGGTTTGGGGGAGTGTGAGGGGGCTGAATGTAGGTGGGGTGGGCCTCAAGCTCCGTCCTGATTAATGCAGGGTCTCTGTAGATAGTGAAGGGCTCCTTCCTGTCCACAATGAGGGGACTTTTGGTGGACTTATCAGGAGTAGGAGTGCGATTAGGCGTACGGGGAGGAGAATGTGTTGGGGTTCTGGATCGGTTTGGGGTTGGAGAAGGGGTCTGAATCAGGACTGGAGTTGTGGAGCACGTCACTTTGGGATTGGGTGCCATTTTAAGGCTGCTAAGAGTTCTGTCCACAGATTTAGTCAGAGGAGCTCCGTCCTTCAACAGGCCCACCTCTAGAGATGCATTCTGCTTCTCCCTGGACATCTCCCGTAGAGTCTCAGGTTTAGAAATGATCTCAGGAGAGGAGCAAGGACTGGTGTGCACACTAGGCTTGTGGGTAGCTTCCAAGGAGATTACAGGTCCATATTCTGCATTAACAGTTGCTGGCGAACAACTCCGTTTAGAATCCACATCCTCCTTTTTGTTGCAAGGTACGACTGGAGAACGAGGTGGTGCTCCTCTAGGCTCCTCTTCTACTGGGACTGCAGTGTCACTGCTGGAGGTAATGGCCTCAGAATGGGGAAATTCTGACCTCCTGACCTCTGAATGCTTAAACTCTGACCCCCTAGACTCTGCGTGGGTGAACTCTGACCCTCTGACCTCTGGATCATTCGTTGACAACTCGTGCTCACCCTCTGCTTCTTCACACTCCAGAGGTGATGCGTGTACCAGCACGCATGTGGTTTCCATGGAGACCAGCTGCTCACTCTCTTGGGAAGCCAGAAGCGCAGACACAGCCTCTGAGTCCTCCCGAGACGCCCCCTCACTCCTGTCCTCTATTTCTGTCATTACTGCATCACCTTTCTCTTCTGATTTCCCACCACTAACAAGAGCAACAGACTCCAGTGCATCTGTGCTCCTGAGTGCTCCGTTGCAGGATGCACTAGGGGAATTGGATGGAGAAGTTTTTCCCATTTTCTGAGTCTCATTCTCTCCTAATTGTTTGGGGGAAGGTTCCCCGCCTCTATGGGAGGGGTGAACCTCACAGTCCAATGGCCTCTTTGAAGTGTAACGCTGTTTCGACTGTCTCTTTGATCCTGAATCCAAGGATGAATCCTGCACTCTGCAGCTGGAATTTTCGGAATCGCTGTTCTCTGACAGGTCGGACACACTGCCTGCTTTCAACCTCTTTAACCCACATCTATTTCTCTGCTTGTCATATTTTTCCTCATCTTCTTTCCTCCTTTTTCTCTCACCATTGCTGTTTTTAGATTTGGAAGAATCTAAGAAAATAACAGATCAATAATACTGATTTAGAAAAAGTTACACAGCTACTGTACATGTAATATTCTCATTGACACTTTGAAAAACTCAGCACTTCGTATCAAGCTAATGCCATAAATCAGAATCCAGCTAAATGTAATTTAACACAGGTGGAGCTCCTAATATCATCATTATCATTATCCATGGCTACAGCTCACCTCTTCCCTCATCACTCCTCTTTTCGACCCTCATGCCTTCTTTTTCATCCTCTTCCATGCTGCAGTTCTGTGTGGTCATCTCAGAGTGCTGCTGCACTGGCCTGGAGCTGCACACCTTCAGCAGAGAGACAGAGTGTGTTTTGTAACTAGGGGATGGATATGTACACTGCTGTTATGCATTTGGAAATATTTTAAAGACTCTACCTGGTCATTTGTTGTAGTGTTGTTTGATATGCTTCCTGTGCCCTGCAAGCAGATTTAAAAGGTAAAAGAGGTAATGAAGACACAATCAAACATTTACTTTATCTAACTGAGGACATGTCATAAACTTCTACCCCTATAAGTTAGTACTAAAGCTAATTATAAATACTGAAACTTTAAAACTTTTTTGTGCATCCTACCCTAACTGAAAACTTTTTTTTTTCCAATGAAGACATGCCCCAAAAATATCTCCAAAGAAAGGTTTTTTCATATTCGCCATACTTTTGGGGACAATTTTGTTGTGAAATTAGTATGTGCACACATACTCGCAACATACAGTACTCACAAGAAAAATCCTGTTGATCTTGGTGATATGTGGTTTGCGTTTTGAGTTGTCTCCCATCAGCAAGGAGTGGGTGATATCATCTAGCAACATCATCTGAACCAGCGACGGATCTACATTCACAATCTCCCGAACCTTTTGAATATTAAAAAAATCCTTCATGTAAAACACATTTTTACATTAACTTACTATACACAGCCTGATATATATGTGTGTGTATGTGGCCTCACCTGGTCAGTCATGACAGCTACAGTTCTGTTGTTCTGGTCGTGATGTGTGATGACTCCAGACAGCCACTGGGTTTTGGACTCCTGTCTGAACACTTTTACTCTCAGGCCCTTTAGAGAACAAGCACCTGTCGCATAAAAGCAAATATCACACATATCAAAGAACTACCATTCATAACACTGACCTAACAAAACAATGACCCACCAATCCTCAAATCACCATTGAGATCAAATCATAAACACACTCATGACACGTTAGTTCGTGCATTAATCAAATCCTTATTCGATCAACTTGGATGAGCCAAGTTTGACCCATAAAATAAATATAATACAGTATGATGTGGCAGCATTCATATCAATGCACCAGTACTTCACATCATTGCACCATAAGGTAAATAAATTATACAACTTAGCAGAAGAATTAGTTATGATTAATATGAATAAAATGAATTATTTATCAAACTTTCGTGTCTTTTGTCATATTTCTGTTGGGACTTTTTTTTACTATATTGCTTTTAACATTGTTTTCATGCTAAAAACACTCAGCCTTGGTAAAAGCCCAGTGATGCATGGCATCTTGTGGCTATTTGCCATCTTATTTAAAAAAACGCTTTAGACTGTAAACTCTAACTGAATGAGCCATATTCAAAAATGTGATGCACATAATTTTGATTCTATATGAACATGGCAACTTAATCGTAAACAGCCACATTCACATTGCATCCGAACCAGACACAATGCAATGCATTCTAGCAAGCAATTTGTCTGTAAATACCAGACGACAAGACGTTCAAAAGCAATCACATATCTTAGCCAATAAGCAAGCGCTGTCTCACACTCATCACAAAGTATTTAAATACAACTTTTGTCATGGAATGCACTTGCTTGTTCATATGGATATCACAGTTTGAACATTCTTGTTTCCTTTATTTTCAAGATCCGAGGTAAACGATACTATACAACTTAGCAGAAGAATTAGTTATGATTAATATGAATAAAATGAATTATTTATCAAAATTTCGTGTCTTTTGTCATATTTCTGTTGGAACTTTTTTTTACTATATTGCTTTTAACATTGTTTTCATGCTAAAAACACTCAGCCTTGGTAAAAGCCCAGTGATGCATGGCATCTTGTGGCTATTTGCCATCTTATAAAAAAAAACGCTTTAGACTGTAAACTCTAACTGAATGAGCCATATTCAAAAATGTGATGCACATAATTTTGATTCTATATGAACATGGCAACTTAATCGTAAACAGCCACATTCACATTGCATCCGAACCAGACACAATGCAATGCATTCTAGCAAGCAATTTGTCTGTAAATACCAGACGACAAGAACACACACACACACACACAGGCTCAGGTGCAGGGAACAGAAATCTTTCACAGCAATGCTGTGAACTGTTCTGACTTCCAACTGACTTCCATCCAACTGACAGAAAAAAACAAACTAAAGGAAAAAATGATGATATCACTGATTGTGCTGATGTTTATCCAGCATGACACACTTATCAATGTGTTTTTTTCCCCCAATTATCTGGATTGGCTTGTCTCAAAGTATTTAAGGCTTTTTATCATGCAAAACCACATTTTCTCTTGCAATAAACAGTTAAAGGGTTAGTTCACCCAAAAATGAAAATTAGCCCATAAATTACTCACCCTCAAGTCATCCTAGGTGTATATGACGTTGATCTTTCAGACGAATCCAGTAGGAGTTATATAAAAAATTGTCTTTGATCTTTCAAACCGTTTAATGGCAGTCAGCGGGTGTTGCAGTGCATCAGTCCAAATCCTTAATAAAAAGTGTCTCACACGGCTCCGGGGGGTGAACAAAGTACTCCTGTAGCGAATCGATGTGTTTTTGTAGGAAAAATAACCATATTTAAAACGTAATAATCACTTTAATCTAGGTTGCGCTCAATGTTGTACACGGAAGCAGCTCCGGGGGAATGACGTGTGAGGTCAGCTTTGCGCATGCGCCGCTCGGAAGTGACGCACGCGGAAACGCAGGGGAGAGATCAAAACAAAACAACGGTCAGGAATTAGAAGTACAAAACGAGGATTTGTAAAGAAGAATGTCAGGGGATTTCGATATAAGCCAAGAGGAGACTGGTTTTCCTTTGCTAAAGTAAGGAAACTTTGCTTCCTTTGCTCCTGTTAACAACCGTTTGTTTTCACGAGACTCACCGGCGCATGCAAACTGGTCATTAGCATGCCAACATGATAATTATTTGGTCTAAGCTGGTCATTAGATGGTCTTTCATGATTTAAGTGGGTCATTAGCTGGTTTCAGATAGTCTAACATACTCTAAGATGGTCATTAGCTGGTTTAAGCTAGTCTTTTGCTGGTCAACATAATCATTAGCTGGTCTAACATGGTCTAAGATGATCATTCGCTGGTCTAACAGTCTAAAATGGTCATTAGATGGCCTAAAATGGCCATTCCTGATCTAAGCTGTTTAAGCTGGTCGTTTATTGATCATCAGCTGGTCAGCATAATCATTAGCTGGTCTAACATGGTCTAAGCGGATCGTTTGCTGGTCTAACAGTCTAAAATGGTGATAGGATGGTCTAACATGGTCTAAGATGGGATAGTCATTTGCTGGTCTAAGATGGCCATTCGCTGATCTAAGCTGTCTATTAGCTGCTTTAAAGGGTTAGTTCACCCAAAAATAAAAATTAGCCCACAAATTACTCACCCTCAAGTCATCCTAGGTGTATATGACGTTGATCTTTCAGACGAATCCAGTAGGAGTTATATAAAAAATTGTCTTTGATCTTTCAAACCGTTTAATGGCAGTCAGCGGGTGTTGCAGTGCATCAGTCCAAATCCTTAATAAAAAGTGTCTCACACGGCTCCGGGGGGTGAACAAAGTACTCCTGTAGCGAATCGATGTGTTTTTGTAGGAAAAATAACCATATTTAAAACGTAATAATCACTTTAATCTAGGTTGCGCTCAATGTTGTACACGGAAGCAGCTCCGGGGGAATGACGTGTGAGGTCAGCTTTGCGCATGCGCCGCTCGGAAGTGACGCACGCGGAAACGCAGGGGAGAGATCAAAACAAAACAACGGTCAGGAATTAGAAGTACAAAACGAGGATTTGTAAAGAAGAATGTCAGGGGATTTCGATATAAGCCAAGAGGAGACTGGTTTTCCTTTGCTAAAGTAAGGAAACTTTGCTTCCTTTGCTCCTGTTAACAACCGTTTGTTTTCACGAGACTCACCGGCGCATGCGCGACGCTGAACTCATACGTCATCAGCCCGGAGCTGCTTCCGTGTAGGACTGTTGTCGCAAGCTACATTAAAGTGATTATTACGTTTTGAATATGGATATTTTTCTTACAAAAACGTATCGATTCGCTACAGGAGGCCTTTGTTCACCCCCCCGGAGCTGTGTGAGACACTTTTTATTATGGATGGGTGCTTTTTATTTCACTTCTTTTGGACTGATGCACTGCAACACCCGCTGAGTGCCATTAAACAGCTTGAAAGATCAAAGACAATTATTAATATAACTCCGACTGGATTCGTCTGAAAGAAGAAAGTCATATCAGTGTTTCCCATTCATTAACTAGACTGTGGTGGCCTCTCATATAACATAAAAAGTTATTTAACGTTGTGTTTCATGCCATTGCTTTGGCAAGTATCCGTAAAACAAATTAAAACCGAAAGCGAATAATATGACTTATCAAGTCTGTTTGCGCTGCTTGTTTCAAAGTGAAGCGCACATTGCGCACACGATCGGCTCGTGATCTGGTGTTTTCCACGTCTCAGTCTCTCAGAGCGGCTCCGTTCACAGTGAATGCAGTGAACTCTGTTATTGAATGCGCTGTAAGTTTAGCGCGCGTTTGGGAACGCAACGGCCACCAGTTATGCATAATTTGTACATTTGCATAATTTTCAACATTTTAATGGGCAAATGTTTACAGTATTTCATTAAATTAGTAATGTTTGTAAACCTGTTTTCACAGAAGCTGGAGTTTTCTGCCAACATAAAAGCTCAACTGAAGTTTCCGCCAAAATAAAAGCTCAAGGGTTTATCTCTTGCAAGCATGGCCTAAAATTAACAGACGTGCACAGAGAAAATACTATACAGATACAGCAAGCTCACTGTTGGGAAGAAAAATATAAATATTGGGGTGGGGGTTTATATGAATGTATTTCTGAAGGGAACTGACTACACAAAAGTTTGGATGGCATTTTTCCCCTCTTATCATTGCTGATCCATAAGCGCCACCTGCTGTCAGAGTGAATTTGTGTTCTCATTCAGCCTGTCTGTTTTTGTTTCATGCAGGTTTTATCTTTGCATCTTTGTTTGTATCGTGATTAAAATGCAGTGGTTGGTTGATTTAATTAAATGTTTAGTTGTTGTAGTAGTAGCAACTGCCCGTTTTTTGCAAAAACAGTTTCATGGCAAGGAAAAATATTTATGGCCGGCAAATTTTCTCAAGTCACCAGCCACTGGCAGATCTGAAAGTTAGTTTTAGGCCCTGCTTGCAAGTGTAGAAATTAGGACAAAAGTATTGCAATTTCCCTACTGTAGAGTAAGGTCAAATAATATACCTGGAAAAAATAATAATTTTCATTTATTTCACAGTGCAATTGTTTTACAATATATGGCTATTACTGTCATAGGAATAATAATATAAAATTATTATTATTATTTTATTCTAATTTGTTTGGATTCCAAATTCACCAGTGAGACTGAGACACTATATCACAACTAAAAAGAGGGTTGAGTCCCCTTTGAATTTCGAGAACAAGTACATTTACCAGCTTTTTTTTCTTTTAGTTTGCACACTGTGACTGAACCTGTGTTGGAGCTCTTAATTTTAAACTCTCAAAGTGCACCAGATTTATGAATTTAACTTTAAAATGTACAAAATTTTCTTCCAGGGGAGCATGCCCCCGGACTCCCCTAGAGGGGTCGAGGACCACCCACCCAGATTTTAAAGTAAAATCTGCGCTGTTGCCTGTTGTCTACAGGATTGTGGTTTGCAATCAATGAAAAGCTTACATTTACGCCAAACCATTCTTATGATCTACTATGTTTAAATCATACCTGCAAACTCCTCGTCTTTTAGATAAGTTCATCGTTCTAACAAGCACAGCTACTTTGTATATATTTCTGCTGTTCCATAATCACCACTTAATGTCAGAGAGACGGAATATGAATTTTCAATCATACATTTTAAATCAATATAAATAATGTATAATTTTGACTGATACCTTTTTGTTTAAAATGGTTTAAAGGCTGAAATGAGGTTTATCATTTTTAACTTTTTTGTTTTTGTCAAATCCTGTATTATTTGAACTCTAAATTTGTCTAAATTGTCATTTTTTACAGTATATGGTATCAATATGGTATTAATGACAAACATTATTAACAAGAGCTCACCACAGTAGGGCAACAAGATCTTCTGCTGCCCAGCTGTGTCGGTGTGATCCGTGTGTGTGTAAAGAGTTCTAATAATATCAGAGTGTGTGTGTGTGTGTGTGTGCGTGCGTGCATGTGTGTGTGCGTGTGTGTGTGTGAGTGTGAAAGAGAGCGAGCGGCCATCTCTGATTACTATCTGCACTTGCATAGCAAACATAAGGCGGTGTGTGTGTGTGTAAGAGAACAGACTGCATGATAGAGGGAACGAGAAAGAAGGAGAGCAGGACGGAGAGAGAGAGAGAGAGAGAGAGAGAGAGAGAGAGAGAGAGAGAGAGAGAGAGAGAGTGTGTGTGTGTGTGTGTATTACTCATCCGTGCTTCAGTTCTCAGGACGAAGGGAAGACATGATTTATTCATTTACCCGCAGGCAGGTTTTGATCTCTCTCTCTCTCTCTCTGGCTCAGACTGTCTTTCTTGTCTTGCTCACACAAACATACACAGTCTCTCTCTCTCTCTCTCTTCCCCGCTGTTTCGGTGCCTCTCTCACCTCGCACTCTATTTCTCTCTTTGACAAACACACACACACACACACACACACACACACACAAGCAGCTCTGCTTCACTGGCCTTCAGGAGGAGGGGTAGTGAATGGAGGAGGAATGAGAGAGGAGATAATAAGATGGGGGGATGAGAGCGTTATGTGGGCAGGATGAAGGGCAAATTGATCTAATGATGATGGTAAGGTTAATTAGTGTTAATTAGTGTGTTACAGCGTGGCTTTCTTTGATTGGTGGGCTCATTTTCCAGCTTTTAAAGTTCACTAAACAACTTGAAATTCACTCACTCTGTCAATCAAGACAAACACACACACACAGTCAAACTTTCTCTGAAAACAAAAGCAGCTGTGCATTTCCCTCATACATATGGAACACACACACACACACACAACGCGATCATAATCTCATTAACTACTAAACATAGACACATAAACAAACAAGATTTAAACTTGACAGAGCACATACACACACACACACACACACACCTCAGCTGACCTAAACGCATGAGAAATGAGATAAAGGCATGAATAGAGAGAAACACAGTGACAAACACACTCCAGAGGACGTGGCGCACCGCAGGACAGAATGAATATGACACTGAGAAGATTAGATTTATTCTTTATCTAATTTAGCAGCACATTTGGATATTTTAACTAAAGATAATCTGTCACTGTGAAGGCTGTGTTAACGTTCATGTCTGTCTTTATGACAGCTACTTTATTCACAAGAGCATGAAATTATCTCCCTTTATGATATTAATATTGAATCCTGGTCTTGAATATTTCAGGTAAAATACATAGTTTACACAGTAGAGTATGATGCTAACAACACCAAGGTCAAGAGTATGATTCCTAGGGAATGCATGAACTGATGTTGAATGCAATGCATGTCGCTTTGGATATAAGCATCTACCAGCTGCATATATAATGAAATGGAAAGTGAAGCCTTATTAACAACATGCATGCCATTCTATTGACCGCCAAATGCAATCATTCAGACTTGTACCTCAGTGTATAAAAACATAGAAATGTATTGACACTTATGCACTTACAATATATGGGGTAAGCGTACAATAGTTAAGTTTAACCCAGAAATATTCCTATAGTTTGTATGATGCATGCTATTCTAAAGCAGTGGTTCTAAACCTTTTCATTAGCTGTAAGGGCCAAAAGCAAGCTTTGTAGGCCACATATAATTTGAGTGTACACATGACTTCAAAGAAACCAGGTTTAATGTTAGGAAATTATACAACAGTTTAATATTATTTATAAAACACAGGCAAGAACATTTAAACTGACAGTACATTACTTCAACTCCCGTTCAAAAGGGTCAGTAAGATTTTTTTTACATTAAATTAATACTTGCAATGATACATTCAATTTATAAAAAGTAAAGACTTTTACATTGTTACAAAAAAATGCTGTGTTTTTGAATGTTCTATTTAACAATGAATCCTGAAAAAAACTGTATAATGATTTCCACAAAAATGTTAAGCAGCGGTCTTCAACATAATAACAAGAAATGTTTTTTTGGGCACCTAATCAACATGTTATAATGATTTCTAAAGAATCATGTGACAGTGAAGTCTGCAGTAATGACTGCTGAAAATTCAACTTTGCCATTAAAGGAATAAATTACATTTTAAACTATAAAAACATTATAACAGTAAACAGTTATTTTAATACTAAATTATAAGTATTTTTGATTAAATAATTGCAGATTTAGAGAGCATAAAAGACAAAAAATGCTATTTTTACAAAGTGGATGGCATGTCACTTTGTGCTGCAATGGTCTGTGAGTCACAGGTTGAGAACCAGTAAAGAAAAAGGGCCAACCAAGAAACATATATTACATTAACCACTACCATCATGGCCTACTTTCCATAATCCAAACAGAAATGAAATTCTTGACATGAAAGCAGTTAATTGCATATTCAGAAATATAAAGCCTGATAACATAAGGTGTCACAAACTTGATCAAACTTATGGAGCTACAAAATCGTTGACCCTAGAGTAGACACAAAAATCCAAATCAAATCATCAGTTTCAATCTAAGCTCCGTTTGATATTTTTCCCCACTGTCATTATGTTCTATAGGATGAGAGAGGTGAGACGGCACATGCTGTGTGAGAGAGACAGACAGGACGGGCTGATAGAGTCATACAAAGAGTGAGATGACCTCAGTCTAGCGCACAGCCAAAGCATCACCACGGCAACATGTGCAAGAGAGACATCGGGCTGATCCAACTATTGCATCAGGAAGAGAGAGATGGGGGGGGGGGGGGGGGGGGGGGGACAGACATACAGACAGATTATTGTAAAAGATGAGCTAGTATGTTTGTAGCAGCTTGTCTTTACGTATGTACAGAGAAAGATCATAGCTGGAGAGATCAGAACAAACAAGCTCATGCTCCTTCATACAGAGAGAACAGCCAAGCACACACACCCAGAGAGAGATACAGAGGGTTAGAAATAGATGATGCCGAAAAGTGCTTCATTTAATTCAAATTTGAGAGTAGAGAGAGAAGAAAAGAGAGGGAGATGTGCGTGTTTGAGAGAGGAGAGACAGAAAGGCTTGATTGAGAGGGACAGAAGAGAGAGATGTGTAGAGGGAGGGTGATGAAGTAGATGAGATAATGACGAACAGAGGAGAGTGAGTGAGTGAGAGAGAGAGAGGAAGGATAGAGTCGCAGACTGACACACACAGAAAGAGTGCTCATAAAAATCAATGCAGGAGTCTGAAGACCTGTCCTTCAGTAAGAAAAGAAAGACAAGTGCTGGATCAGAGATAGAGAGAGGCGCTCGTCTAAATATATCACTGAACATTAATACCTACAAAGCTCACAGATTTCACTTAATGTAATTTAAAGCTGAAGACAGCTATTTTTTTTCTTTTAAATACTTCCTCCTATGCTGTATTGACACAGCAGTTCAACCAAAGGCGTGAGTTTGGGGTGAAACCGCCTGATTCCCTGACCAATATAGCAGACAGGGGAAGTGCAGAAGAAGAAACTGGTTTGAAAATCGTATCTTCAAACATAATTGTTGACACTAGTGTCACAGAAAGGACAAACTTTAACTTAAATTGAATGAGAGGATTGTGTTGTTGTCCATATTACCATGAACACACTGTACACGATATCATAATTGCCTGTATTTAGTTTAATAAATGTCTCCAGAATTAATTTGAACGATGCAAGTTCTATATTCATTTTTACATTTTATTAAAAATAATATTTACCACCAACATAATTCAACATCCATCTCACCAAATTCCAATGAACAAAACTATTGATTCACACTTTTAGAAAAGGTGGCTTATCACTTATCAATCATAACTAATTATTGAATATTGGTATATGACATTTACACTAAAACTTGGAACAATAATCAATAGAGAAGAGTGGAATTCAACAGCATTGAACACTGAACTGAACAGAACAGAACAGAAGTAGAGACTGTACAGTAGAACAGAAGAAAACATATAGCATAAAGTATAGCACAGAATATAGTAAAATAGAATAGAATAGTAAAAGATAATAGAATAAACACGGGAAAGTGCAGCACAGTAAAGCAATAGAAGAGTTTAACGTCCAGTAGAGTGGAGAAGAATGTACAGTAAAGAAGAGCAGAGTAGAAGAGAGTGGAGTAAAAGTGGATGAGATAATGTTGAAAAAAGTGTACCATTTCAATTGTACAAATAAACCCTGATTATTGATCTGTTTCCAATAGCTGTTTATATACTGTATGTATATATATATATATATATATATATATATATACTGAAGCTAATAAAAGAAAAAGCTGCCAATATAGCTATGGCCCCTGTTGAATGTTCACTCATAAATACACATTATAAAAAGCTAATGGCATATTTTCATCTTGGTCATGCAGTTAATGGTTCATGTAGAAAGATTGTTTCTATTAGATTATTGTTATTATTAGATTGTTTCCTGTTACTAACATCCTTACAAATTTATGAGCTATCTATTTTTTGAAGGTTTAATGAAACTTTATTTAAGCGAAAGAGTAGATAAGAACGAAAGAGTAAATTAAATAAAAAATAACTCTGTGAATGTGTGTGAAACAGAGATGGAAAGCAGCTTTTCAGAAGTCTGTTTGTGTGTGTGTGTGTGTGTGTGTGTGTGTGTAGATTGAGGGTGGCTGACTCACAGCATGTCTTTCTAACCACAGCCTCAAAAGGGAAAGTGTTCCACAGAGCCTAATGGAAACCACTCTGCCTGTTTTTCCCTTCAGTAAACCTCTCCCCTTTCTCTCACTTACTTCAGTCTATCTCTGTCATACACAAGAACAGACACTCACTCACGCAGGCAAACACACTGTTCCTAAAAACAGCTGCACTGTTCCCATTTCAGCTTAACAAGTCAACAGTGCTTAACCCTTCCCTCTACACACACACACACACACACACACACACACACACAAACATCCTCTCATTACTCGTCCACTCACATACTTTCTCACACACACAAACACCCTCGGACTGTCCCCTTAACATGTGCTAAGTAAAAGCACAGCTTTGAGTTGTCAAGGAAACAGCAATAAATACACACAGTGCTCTGTCCATGCTCCATTTTCCCTGATAGAGCTGTCTCACACTTTCTCTCATCCTGTCTCTGTCCTTCTCTCTCTTTCTCACTCTCTTAGGCTGCTCAGTAATTTACTCACGTCTCAGAGCTCAATATTCAGAGCTGTGGGTAATAGAGCAGTGGAGAGAAACACAGTATAGTAAGTAGAGCAAAGAGTAAAGTTGAACATAAAGGGAACAGAAACAGAATAGTAGAGTGTATAATGTAGAACAGAGAAGAATACAGCACATTGAATAGTACAGAGTGGAATAGAGTAGGGGTGTAACAGTTCAGATTGCTCCCGGTTTGTTTTTCGGTTCACCGTTTTAGGGTCACGGTTTGGTTTGGTATGTGTGCTATGTTCAGGGAAAAAAGGACCATGGTGGGTGGGGGGGTCGGAAGCGAGGGCGGACGGCAGTATGTACCAAAAGTACCGCAATACATATCATGTGTGGTGTATCGCTTTTTCCGGTTTGGTTTGAATATCGTTACACCCCTAGATTAGAGTAAAAGTGAAAAAAAAGAGTCAAATACGGTAGATTAGAATGGGACAGAGTAGAGTGTAGCACAGAATTTAACAGAACAGAGTGTAGCACAAATAGACCAGAACAAAGTACAGTCAAGTACAGTGGAATAAATAGAACAAAATAGAATAGATTAGAATAATGAAAGGGTAGAGCAAAGTGGGGTAAACCAGAATAGATAAAGTGGAGTAGAATAGAATAACATAATAATAGAATAAACTGAGTAAAGTAGAATAGAATAGAGTGAAATACAGCAGCATTTAGCAGAACAGTAGAATAGAGTGGAGTACAGTAGAACGGAACAGAATTGAAGTACAGTATAACACAATAAAAGAGTATAGTATATAATATAGTGTATTACAATAGTATAGTAAAACATATATTAAAAACGGGAGAGTGGAGCATTAAAGTGGGGTATAAACATGCCAATTTGGCCATATCTATTAATGGGGGGGGGGGGGGTTAATATAGAAGAAGTAAAAAAAAAAAAACAGCCTCAGTTCCCCCTCCACACACACACTCAGATGAAAGAGAGGGGGTCTCTCTTTTATCATCCATCCACAGGCATCAGAGACCGGGAGTGATGAAATGATGCAGTGGTGTGTGTGTGTGTGTGTGTGTGTTTCTCCACAGTTCACACTGAATGTAAACAGTTTTACGCAGAGGGCTACAGTCCTGTGTGTCACAGTGTCTTCTCCTGCACTAAATTAAATGATTGCGCCATGTGATTATGATAAACAAACACAGCCTGCAGGAGTACGTAAAGAGTGAGGAGTGTCTACGGCTAATTACAACCCTTACAACAACACACACTCACACACTGCTGAATTCACTGTGAGAATAAGCTCTAAAACACTCTAAAACTAACATACATTACACACTACAAATATATATTTAACCCCAGCAATTTAATAAGCAGTAAGGGGTGTGTCTAGTAATGATAGGGAGAAGAGAGCACTCAGTGAATGCACAGGACAGACATTAGCAGATCGACTATAGATCGAGAGATCTAAAAAAAAAAGAAAAGTGAAACATTTCGGAGGAATAAAACATTAAAAAGAAGAGTTACGATCAGGCAAGAGGTAGGACCCATGTAAATATTGGCGCAGCTTTCCAGCGGTGGAGAAACTCACAGAGCGGAAGGGAAACAGACGCTGAGGTTGCTTTGTTTCTTCTCGAAAGGCGAGTTATGTTTTTTTTGCTTTTTAACACAACTTTTCTGTTGCTGCCAGGGTTGTGTACGTACGTACATGTGGGGCGGAGTTATCAAAATAGGGGCGAGGTCCTGTTGGGCTATGGGCGTGTTTGTTTTGGTCCTTTCAAATATCAACATCGTTTGGCAAAAATCGCTTAGTGCACCTTTAAACCACTGTAACAGTGCATTAAATGACACATTTAATGATTATTCTTCAACCCAAAAAGTATATACATATTTTTTACATTGTAAACTAACCACCATGAACAATATATATTTAGATCTGAATTAATTTGCTTTGATACAAAATAAAATAAAAATAAAATAAGTATAATATATATATATATATACACACACACACACACAGTGTTTCCCATACATAAGCTCATAAATTGTGACCCGCCCAGGAAGAGAGAGACAGAGAGAGAGAGAGACAGAGGGGACTTTAACACTATATTTAGCAACTTTCAGACCCTTTTAGTGACTTGTTTTCCATAAAAGGTACATACGGACAAACCTATCAACTTTTTTATCATTCAGTTTGAAGATTTCTCCAGTACTGCCCCGTGTATATTAGAATAATTTCTGAAGGATCATGTGACCCTGAAGACTGGAGTAATGATGCTGAAAATTCACATTTACATCACAAGAATAAATGACACTGTAAAAAAAATATTAAAATAGAAAGCAGTTATTTTAAATTGTAATAATTTTTCACAATATTACTTTTTTTAACCCTGCAAAAATGCTGAGAATATTCGATATAAACACTACAGAATATATTTTAGAGATCATCCTCTGAAGGCTATTAGATCAGGGGTTTTCAACCAGGGGGGCAGCATCAGTTAATTCAGAGACATTCCCTTGAGGATTTATGAATATGAGTTAGCAAATCTTTAGCCATCCACTAGGGGGAAATCTGACTCCCACTGCTAGTCCACAGTTAGAGCAGAGTTGGCTCGAGTATCAGTCATGCTCAGTGTTGCCAAGTTTGCGGTTTTCACGCGGAATTGGGCTACTTTGAAATATCAGATGTATATCAGTATAACAGATCTGTGCATTTCTTATATAAATGTTAATCAAAAAGAGCAAAAGAAAAATCATTCGCTGCTTTAATAGCTTTAATGGATATTTGCGTTATGTTGATGTTAATAAAGTAATTCGGTGTGAATACAGTAATGGGGGGGGCGCGAGTGAAATTAGACAAACTTGGGGGGGGGGGGGGGGGGGGGGGTCCCAAAAAATATGATAAGCCTCACTTTCAATACTGTGCTGTCTGCTCTGTTAGAGGTTGTAGTTTATATAGAAATATTGTTATAGAAATCTATATTCCTGTGTTTACATCGTAATGCTATTTTCCAACAGTGTTTCCCCTGGAAAGCTATATTTAAATGGACTTTCAGCCGTTTAGTGCATATATTCAACAAGTTTTATCACATTTTTTTCAATGCCATAGGATTAAATGCTAATTTGCAATTAAACAGACTGTCTGGGACATACATTCCTAAAGGCGCTCTCACAAATGCTAACCAGCGCTATAAACAAACAGACTAATTAAACCAGTAACGACTGGGAAATGTCATCATACATCACACTTTTATGAGGAGGTCTGAGAAAGCAACGACACAAATCACATCTTCAGCAAAAAAAATGTAAGACCTATAGAGCAAGAGAGAGAAAGACTGAGCATGGAGATTTATTAAATACGGTGGTGTTGACGGTCAATAAAATTCACTCTATTATTGTTTCAGCATAAACTGAAAAGGTGAGAAAAGGCTAAATGAATTATTTCACACTTTAAAATATAGCTGTCAATGCAAGCATATATATCAGCATAGCTTTGCTCTTATTCATTATATTTAAAGTTCTTATATTGATATTTTATGAATGCGTTTCATTAATGTCACAAAACACTCAATGTCTAAGTAATTCAACAGCTCACGTCCTAGAATTCCAGTAGCCTAAAGAGGCAATGACTTGACCTAAGAAGAACACTTCTTTCTAAACTTTCTACATTTATATGCAGTGGGCTATAATTTCATCACACTGTTATTTAATGAATGTCAATCATACATAGTTACACAAATGCAACAACAAAACACCCACACACAGCTGAATCTGAATAATAACAAGTTGCGCACACACCTCAAATGGCTGAAGCTCCTCCTTTTCTGTGTAGAACTCCAGCTGCCTGTCAGAGATGAACTCCACCACCGTCCAGCCGCCTACGCATGACTGACCAATCAGAGGCCGGAATCTCTGTAAAGCAAATATCACAACCCATCACTTCATAAGACGACAGAGTCATCACAAACATTTCAAGACCAGACAGTCTTGAACTCATGATTTTTTTTTTTAACAAAGAAGTGTTTTTGCTTTATTATTAGATTAGGACAGTTATCACCCTGACTCCACCACGCAACATACACACACACACACACACCAAGCGTCATACCTATGCACTTTGTAGTAGGTGAATAACATACAGTACATAACATATTGAATGCTATCTAAGAATTCAAGTTTCCTGAAAATAAAAAACACATCATGGTTTCTATAAAAATATTAAGCAGCATAACTGCTTTGCCAGTGATAATAAAATAAATGTTTATTGAGCACAAAATACGCATATTAGAATGATATCTGAAGGATCATGTAACTTGAAGACTGGAGTAATAGTTGCTAAAAATTCAGCTGAATAAATTACATGTGAATATATATTCAAATATAAATCAGGCATTTTAATCTGCAATAATAATTTACAATATTATTGTTTTTCTGTTTTTTTTAAATAAACAAATGCACCCTTCGTGAGCATAAGAGATTGAATGATTGAATGCATTTGAAATAAAAACAACTACAAAAACAGGGAAATTAAGTCTTCGACCTATGTGCTATGTAGTGGTTAGCTAGTGAATTAAATACAGTAAGCATGTCAAACCCATTAAACTGTAGGACTGACCAATGTGTGTGTGTGTGTGTAAATATCTTGTGAGAATTCAGTTAAACTTTCATTGATCAAGTCATACTCTCTATGCATGGTTTTTATATAAATACTAGGCCAACACAATCAAAGTTTCCATGTCTGACTGTCTGTTTTGTGTGTGTGTGTACTGGTATATATGGTTTATGAGGACACAAATGTGTATAATGACATGGGCACTACAATGTAAACATGGTTTATAAGGACACTTCCTGTAAGGAGTAGGTTTAGGTGTAGGGTTGGTGTAGGGCGATAGAAAATACAGTTTGTACAGTATAAAAACCATTACGCCTATGGAGAGTCCCCGTAAACCACAAATGCAAGTATGTGTGTGTGTGTGTGTCGATGTGTATTATGTAACACAAAAATGTTCATGTCTCTGAGGTATCCTGAAGTGAAACCTAATCTACATGCGGCCACAGTGTTACGGGATGTGCATGTGTATGTGGGTCAGGTTGTGCTGACATTGTGGGGACTAAATGTCCAGCCAGTGTGGAAAATGACTTAATAAACATAATAAATAACGTCCTAATGAAAATGCAAAAAAGGTTGGGGTTAGGTCCAAAGGAATAGAAAATATCAGTAGCTCGGTATAAAAAACACAGAAACCCATGGAAAGTCCCCAAAAAGATCACATATGTGTGTGCTTTTGCAGAGGCCTGATGCATGTGATGACTTGTGAGAAGCCAAACATCAGTCATCCAAAACCTCAGTTCACAAGTACTCTGTGCCTGTCCGACTATGTATGTATGTGTGTGTGTGACTCATAAACCAAGAGCTGGAGGGTAAGGGGACAAACAGAACGCGTGTGAGCTATTTTTAGACACTCTACTGTGTGCAGTGCACTCACAAACACTCTGTCACACACACACCGCGCACAGCTACACACCTTTACCGCACTGTGGTTTGAGACTCTGTTCTGTCAGTGAGGCAGACAGAGAGAAAGGACAGTCAGGACAAATATTATTTTGCAGAAACAGCATATCGACTTCACTACAACATAAATCAAGGCACAGTAAACACATTTAACACATGCACACACTAACAGATGAACAAATACATTTCTGCAACTAAATATTAATGAATAGAATAATATAAAATACTATACATAAAAGAATCCAAGGTGAAGTGATCGACCAGGTTGATTTTTAACCATTTTGTGACTGTTGTCATAGGCTAGTTATAAAATAAGTGTTAGTCCTTTCTTCTGTTGGTTAGAAATCAATAACTTAATAAATATTTCTTAAAGAAATTAAAGGGATAGTTCACCCAAAAATGAAAATGACAGAATTTTCATTTTTGTGTGAAATCTCAATTTCAAACCTTTAATTAGCAAGGCTTGGGCATCGGAACCATTGTATGTAGGTGGGACAAGACAAGTCACACCCACTTTTTAAGACCAATGACATTGGACCCACCCAAGCACTTTTACCATCTCTAATTCAGCGCATATGTCTGTTCACTTTTCAGAGCACCGCCAGTCAAATCCATTCCACTTGAGGAATGCCCTAATAAATGTAACTTTATCTACAGCCTTGACTTCCACGCTGCTGCTTCCTCAAATCCATTCCTCTAGGGCATTCAGAGTCCGTATAAATAAACTCCATTCCATGTTTTCACTACGCATTGAATTACAGTTACACTGTCATAACGCTAACATACTCCAGTAACATTTTTCTGGGGGAGGACCCAGCCACATTTTTTTTTGTTGCTTTTTTTTGTAGCAAGGACACATTAAACTAATCAAAAGTGACAGTAAAGACATTTATAATGATTTTATAAAGATTTCTGTGACACTCAAGATTGGAGTAATGACTGCTGAAAACTCAGCTTTACCATCACAGGAATAAATTACATTATAAAATGTATTAAAATAGAAAACAGTTTGTGACGAGTGGGGCGGGGCCGAGAGCCGTGGGAACAATTAAACATAAAACTTTAATAAACAAATACAAAAAGAAAGTAAAAGCAGCAGCCCCTCACGGACGACTGCCACATAAAACATAAAACAACAAAGTCCAGGCCTGGTCCTCTCTTGTCCTTCACTGTCGTTACTCCTCCTTTTATCCTTCCGTGAGACTCGAGACCGGTGAGTGGCGCAGGGGTCACTCATTATCATTTACTCTACCGGCCTCGCTCCGATCCCATGGCTCTCGGCCCCGCCCCACTCGTCACACAGTTATTTTGTACTGTAATTATATTTCAAAGTATTATTGATCCAATTAAGGCAGCCTTGGTGAGGATAAGAGAGTTCTTTCAAAAACACACACACACACACACACACAAAAAACTTACCAACCCGAAACTTTTCAATGGTTGTGTATTTTAAGTAGGGGTGCTCCGATCAGGATTTTTGAGGCCGATCACAGAAAGCAGTATCTGCCGATACCGATCACTGATACCGATCTTTTTAAAGCCTTCTTTTTATCATTTATAACTATTTACAGTGATACTCCAATCAGGATTTTTAGACATTTATTCAGGGCCTGAATTTCATTTATGAAAATGGGGGGGAATTTCCCCTCTTAGGTGACTCTTGTGAGAGGAAAAGCAGCTTTCACACAGGAGTCCGCTACTGATCCGTGGCTGTTTACCACAAACGCAACATTTATCCATTATTTTGATTTCAAATCCAAACACCGTCACTGAAAGTGCTTTTTCAGTATTGCAATTCTTTTTTTACACAGTACAGTAATACAATCTTTCACAGACATGTTTAAACACAGTAAATATAAGCAACACATCATTCAATGCTTTTTACTTTTTTTATATATTTATATATTAAGTTGCTCAAGCAAGTGGCAAAACATTTAAACTACTTTTCTTATGTTATCACAAACTTACCATTGACAGAAATAGT
>NW_015505966.1:890035-901620 GCF_001515645.1 Sinocyclocheilus grahami
TTCTAGATTTATATATTAAGTTGCTCAAGCAAGTGGCAAAACATTTAAACTACTTTTCTTACGTTATCACAAACTAACCATTGACAGAAATAGTCAGCTCTACTGCCTTTCCCTTTGCATTTAAATCTTTATTACAAGCAATCCTGCGGTTCATAAAGAACTTTGTTTTCCTACCTCCAAGAGTGCCATCTATTATTGCCTTGTTTATCTAAAAGTGCTCTTTCCCTTTAAACCTAGCCAAAAAGCCATATGTGTTGACTGTGAAACACAGTAGACTTTAATCTTTAAATATGCATTTATGGTGTAATTACTACATTTTCGTGTCAATCCATGTTCATATTTACTGCAAACAATGCGCTGTTACTTTAATTCAGCGCTTGCAGCGCAGCAACAGACTCGGTGCGGAAACGATCTCTGAACTGCTGCAGACACACCGCTCGAGGAACGCACTGCTGGACAGCAACCGTGTGCAGTGTGCACGCTTAATTCATCCGTTAACATGAGCGCGGAAAAAATACGCACTACGTATGCACTGCAAATGGAGTAATGTGAATCTGGCATTGTGTGTGTGTGCGCTGCGAGTGTGACAGTAATGCAATTTATAAACTTTAGTGATGATGTGACACTGCCTCGATTGTGCAAGTGACAATTCCTGTCAACTGCAGCGTGCAGCTCGCTTATAGAGAGACGCGATGTGTTGATTTGAACCCATTTGCGTATTTTGAGAGAGAAAGAGAGAGTGCGCGGTGATTCACTCACGCTGTTTGTGAAATTATGTCTCACACAAGGTTTTCTAATTACTTTATAAGTTATTTAATGAAGAAATATGAAGGTGAGGTACAGCATTATAATTATTTCACGCCGTCGGACAGAGACTGAGACGGTGCCGCTGCATGTCGTGCCAAACCTTTCACGGCAGCGTCATCAGCGTGAGATCGGTTTTTTGAGATCAGCCTTTTTAGAGACCGCCGATCATACATCCCAACGTGATTATCGGCCGATAATGATCGGTAACCGATCAATCGGAGCCCCCTATTTTTAAGTAAAAACTGTCAAATAAGTATTGATTTTATTTCAGCTATTTTAAGCAGGTCTCATTTCCAATCATTAATTTAAATATTTATAATATATCGGCATATATTGCCCTCCACTGCAGATATCAGTGTTGGCTATTAAAAGTCAGTATCAGTCAATCAGTCAATCAAATCCTTCATTTATTAGGTGTGATAGCACAAAGGCTGCGGCTAGCCATAAAACGAAGTCCAATCTTAGTCTCTTAGTCTACTTAAACGAGATCCTTCAGCCCATAGCCCGAGTATGCGTGAAGACCGCAAACGTGTGTAGAACTTTTGATGACCCGATGGGTCACACTTACAACAGAGTTGCAAAAATGCAAGTAACATTTTTTATGGAGCTTTATTTACACATTTTGTTTACTTTGCACTTTAAAATAAACATCTAAATGACTGTTTAGTCATGATGTAAGATTTTCCAACCCAGTATGACTTTCTTTCTTCTGTGGAACATATAAAAATAAATTTTAAAGAACACTTTGACATTTCTCAAAATATTATCTTATATGCTCCACAGAAGAAAGAAAACCATAGGTTTGGAACAACATGAGGGTAACGACATGAGTAAATGATGACAGAATTTTCATTTTTGGGTGAACACACACAACTACTTTCCCCTCTCCCTCTGTCCTTTCATTTCTCTCTCTCGCAAACACAATCTAGGTCACACACCTGCTGAAGCACGGCCATACACCCTCACTCTTGGCAGAGCACACAGTGTTGCCATGGTTTTAGTGTCTGTGTGTGTGTGTGAGTGTGTGTGGAACATTAAGACTTCATTAAGCCTTTAAAGCTGCTTGAGTCTGTCTCTACACATGCTTTGAGGGACAGAGAGTGTTTTTGTGTGTGTGAGGGAATGCATGAGGGTCTATATTCGCATTTGAGACTGTTTATATTTTGTGTGAAAAAGAATGCGTCTATGTAATTAGAAACATCTGCTCAGCACAAAGCCACCTTTAGAAATACTTAATAAAATAGGTCAGAGTGCGCACACACATACACACACCCACCCACAAATACACAGAAGGACAATCAAACACAAGCAGGAGTCACTGCTGATTGAACAAACAGAGATAAAACAGAAACAGATAGACAGTAAATTTTAAATATGCATTTATGGTGTAATTACTACATTTTCGTGTCAATCCATGTTCATATTTACTGCAAACAATGCGCTGTTACTTTAATTCAGCGCTTGCAGCGCAGCAACAGACTCGGTGCGGAAACGATCTCTGAACTGCTGCAGACACACCGCTCGAGGAACGCACTGCTGGACAGCAACCGTGTGCAGTGTGCACGCTTAATTCATCCGTTAACATGAGCGCGGAAAAAATACGCACTACGTATGCACTGCAAATGGAGTAATGTGAATCTGGCATTGTGTGTGTGTGCGCTGCGAGTGTGACAGTAATGCAATTTATAAACTTTAGTGATGATGTGACACTGCCTCGATTGTGCAAGTGACAATTCCTGTCAACTGCAGCGTGCAGCTCGCTTATAGAGAGACGCGATGTGTTGATTTGAACCCATTTGCGTATTTTGAGAGAGAAAGAGAGAGTGCGCGGTGATTCACTCACGCTGTTTGTGAAATTATGTCTCACACAAGGTTTTCTAATTACTTTATAAGTTATTTAATGAAGAAATATGAAGGTGAGTACCTCACCTTCAGCATTATAATTATTTTACCCACACCGGACAGAGACTGAGACGGTGCCGCTGCATGTCGTGCCAAACCTCTCACGGCAGCGTCATCAGCGTGAGATCGGTTTTTTGAGATCAGCCTTTTTAGAGACCGCCGATCATACATCCCAACGTGATTATCGGCCGATAATGATCGGTAACCGATCAATCGGAGCCCCCTATTTTTAAGTAAAAACTGTCAAATAAGTATTGATTTTATTTCAGCTATTTTAAGCAGGTCTCATTTCCAATCATTAATTTAAATATTTATAATATATCGGCATATATTGCCCTCCACTGCAGATATCAGTGTTGGCTATTAAAAGTCAGTATCAGTCAATCACTAATGAAAATCCTTCATTTATTAGGTGTGATAGCACAAAGGCTGCGGCTAGCCATAAAACGAAGTCCAATCTTAGTCTAATCATAAACTTAAACGAGATCCTTCAGCCCATAGCCCGAGTATGCGTGAAGACCGCAAACGTGTGTAGAACTTTTGATGACCCGATGGGTCACACTTACAACAGAGTTGCAAAAATGCAAGTAACATTTTTTATGGAGCTTTATTTACACATTTTGTTTACTTTGCACTTTAAAATAAACATCTAAATGACTGTTTAGTCATGATGTAAGATTTTCCAACCCAGTATGACTTTCTTTCTTCTGTGGAACATATAAAAATAAATTTTAAAGAACACTTTGACATTTCTCAAAATATTATCTTATATGCTCCACAGAAGAAAGAAAACCATAGGTTTGGAACAACATGAGGGTAACGACATGAGTAAATGATGACAGAATTTTCATTTTTGGGTGAACACACACAACTACTTTCCCCTCTCCCTCTGTCCTTTCATTTCTCTCTCTCGCAAACACAATCTAGGTCACACACCTGCTGAAGCACGGCCATACACCCTCACTCTTGGCAGAGCACACAGTGTTGCCATGGTTTTAGTGTCTGTGTGTGTGTGTGAGTGTGTGTGGAACATTAAGACTTCATTAAGCCTTTAAAGCTGCTTGAGTCTGTCTCTACACATGCTTTGAGGGACAGAGAGTGTTTTTGTGTGTGTGAGGGAATGCATGAGGGTCTATATTCGCATTTGAGACTGTTTATATTTTGTGTGAAAAAGAATGCGTCTATGTAATTAGAAACATCTGCTCAGCACAAAGCCACCTTTAGAAATACTTAATAAAATAGGTCAGAGTGCGCACACACATACACACACCCACCCACAAATACACAGAAGGACAATCAAACACAAGCAGGAGTCACTGCTGATTGAACAAACAGAGATAAAACAGAAACAGATAGACAGTAAATGTCATATCAGTCCACACCCAATGACAGAGTGACAGACAGACAGACAGAGAGAGAGAGAGAGAGAGAGAGAGAGACGCTGGGGGAATAACAGCAGTGTTAATCACTGACCCTTGGGCAATGACACACTGACACGCGTCTCACCACAGTAGCTGCTCTTTAACCCATGCAGGATCAATTTCAGCCTCTCTCTTCTGTAAATAACATGCATATTTTCATTCTACTGTACTGAACTAATGTTCAACAAGACAAAAAAAATCACTTTTATATACCAATATACCAATAATTTCTCCATGAAAACAACATAATTAAAAGGAGAACAAATGTAGACTTTTAAGAAGTCCAGTCAGATTTGACCCAGGAAACTCTCGTCTCTTCAAGAGTTTCAGAAGAACAATGTCTCATGCTGTGGTGACAAGCTATACATTTCAACTTTCAGTATTTATCATCAAATCCTCCCAAGACCATATTATCTATGCTAGACACTTGAATTTTATAGAGCTACACACTTACTTCATATTTCACCAAAAGAATTTTGAGAGAACAATCTGAGACAAAGTTTGATATTTAAATCAATCACTGAGCTATAAAACAGCGACCTGTGAGCAATATTGTCTTCTGGGGTAGAACTAGTTCTCAAGAGTTCCTAAAGATTTCACAGAGAGGCAGAAAGTGTTTCTGAGTTGTCCTACTCTCTTCGGGGAAACTTGACCTTTCGTGTCTGTTTTTTCCCCTCTTGGCGGGACTGCAGTCACAGAGCTTTTTCTGGATGAAGAACTGCCTCTGCTTTGAATTTCTGATGAAGAGATTCAGCAAATACTTTATTTTTAGTGCTTGACTGCATTCAAACTGCTCTGATTTAGTGTTAAAATCCCTCCAAACTCAAGCTGTCTTTCATGAGAAATCTTTTAGAATGGAAAATTTTATTCATGTTTTATACCTCTATTTTTCCAATAGTTTTTGCTAAAGAGAAGCTTGTATTTACACACACACACACACACATATGCATGTGTTTTAACTAAAATTAAAACACACACACACACACACACACACACGTGTATATAAATATATATATCGCTTTTGGGTATTATTTGATTAAAATGCACCAGCTCTGTTATCATAGATCAGTTTTTGTCAGTCTTGTTGTGTTCATGTGGTTCACTGAGCTTCTGTTAGGTTGTTGAACTCACTTTAATGCACAATTAAGTTTATATTGCAGCAGTGTGATAAGAACGGCTGTGATCTGATATTTCACACGACATAACCTCCCTTTGAGTTCAGCTGTTAAATGAACGTTATTAAACTGTAATTCACGGCACAGTGGGGAAATTATGTATAGGTATGGGAATTAGTTTCATTGATGCTTATTGTCACAGCATACAAGCTTAAATCTTAACCTAAAGAAAATCAAGCCCCCCCCCAAAAAAAAATATTCAGGGAAACAAAAATCTGACATCTTGGGAATGCAGTGTGTTATGAGTGCTGATCATCACACTATGCTTCATGACAAATGCTCGCACATGGAAAAACAGAGAGTGAACAAAGCTTGTAGTCCTTAGAGATCTCCCAAAGTGCACAAAGACGGACGGTGAGGTTCTCTTTTCTTTCTCCTTGCTCTATGCGTGTGTGCATGCGTGTAAGAACCCTCTTTGTTTTGGCTCTCCAAGTGGCTGACACACAGCCAACAGCCAGACAGAGCCTCAGTGTGTGTGTGTGTGTGTGTGTGTGACTGAGAGAAAGAGAGAGCTACAGAGAAACAGGGTAAAAGAGAATGTGTGTGTGTGTGTGTGTATGTGGGGGGTAAATTTATGTCCAGCTGAGTGAGTAATAGTGAATGCACTTGCACAGAAATGACTCTCTCTCTCTCTGCACACACACACCAAATCGGCGGTAAATATGTACACATAAAAAACAAATGTGGCAGCCATAAATAGAAAATACAAACATACATCATTCATGACCTTTGCCTTGCTGCACACACAAGCAAAACTAACACACACACCAGACTTGTGGTAATATACACACAAATTTGAAAAAATTTAGTCATAAACAGAACCTAGCGTAAAAACTTTTCTGCTACCCACCCACCCACACACACAAACAGAGAGACACACATTGCGCATTACCTCCACAAGCACCAAATTACTAGCTTAACTGATGTTGCTAATGGCAACTTGGGACAGACCTCCACAACTACAGTCTTGCTCTGTGTGCGTGTTCTTGTTTTCTGTTTTTGTTAGTGTCAAACAAAACCACAGAAAAACCGAGAGTGAACAAAGCTTGTAGGCCTTAGAGATCTCCCAAATTGCACAAAGATGGACGACGAGGTTCTCTTTCCTTTCTCCTTCTCTCGCTCTGTTTGTGTGTGTGTGCATGTGTGTGTGTAAGAACCCTCTTTGTTTTGGCTCTCCAAGTGGCTGACACACAGCCAACAGCCAGACAGAGCCTCAGTGTGTGTGTGTGTGTGTGTGTGTGTGTGTGTGTGTGTGTGACTGAGAGAAAGAGAGAGCTACAGAGAAACAGGGTAAAAGAGAATGTGTGTGTGTGTGTGTGTGTATGTGGGGGGTAAATTTATGTCCAGCTGAGTGAGTAATAGTGAATGCACTTGCACAGAAATGACTCTCTCTCTCTCTGCACACACACACCAAATCGGCGGTAAATATGTACACATAAAAAACAAATGTGGCAGCCATAAATAGAAAATACAAACATACATCATTCATGACCTTTGCCTTGCTGCACACACAAGCAAAACTAACACACACACCAGACTTGTGGTAATATACACACAAATTTGAAAAAATTTAGTCATAAACAGAACCTAGCGTAAAAACTTTTCTGCTACCCACCCACCCACACACACAAACAGAGAGACACACATTGCGCATTACCTCCACAAGCACCAAATTACTAGCTTAACTGATGTTGCTAATGGCAACTTGGGACAGACCTCCACAACTACAGTCTTGCTCTGTGTGCGTGTTCTTGTTTTCTGTTTTTGTTAGTGTCAAACAAAACCCTGTTTGACACTAACAACCCCCCCCCCCCCTCTCATACATACACACACACACACACTTGCATAGACATACACACACCCACATAGTAATGGAGTCACTTCCTGACTAAGTCACACAACTGATTAGTCATTAGGCAGCTAGAACTGCATGTGTATGTGTGTGTTGAATATGAATAATTGTGCTACAGTAAGAGATGAAAATCATTAGAGGTTTGTTTTGCTAATGGACAGGCTGATACAACTGGCAGTGTCTCCAAATGAGCGAGCAACATGGACAGTATTTTTGGGCATTATAAATGCATTTGAACATTCAAAATGAACTTTCAAATGTATGCAGAATTAATAAAGTGTCTAATTATACATATGAATGTTCAAATCCGATGTTTGAACAACCTGACGCCCAAATGTGCTGCATCAAATATACAAACATTTAAATCGAATGTATGAATGAAACTATGATTCTCAAAAATTTTCATTCGATCATAAGGATGTTGGAATCAAATGTTCAGATGCATCTACAGTGCCCAAAAATGCTGACCAAAGCTTTCAAATATTCACATTAAAGATTCAAATGCACTCTGATGCCCCAAACTGCTGAATCAAACATACCTGTATAGTATGAACTTTCAAACAAACAAATAACATCCAAAAATGCTTAATCTGCCAAATAAACATTCAAATCCAACATATGCATGAAACCTTTATTTTGTCACAATCAAACATTTAAATATATCTATAGTTCGAAAAATGCTGAACATAGAGTTCAACATTTTTAAATGAAGACTCTATAATGCATCTATAATGCTCAAAAATGATGAACAGAACATTTAAATATTTAAATCCAATCCAATATTCAAATGACCTATGATTCCCCAAAAAGCAAAACCAAACATAAGAAATTGCAAATCCAACATTCAAATGAACATGAGGCCCAAAAACACTGATTTGATCACACGAACGTCCAAATCCAACATTTAAATGAAACTATTATTCCCCAAAATGCTGAATCAAACATAAAGTACAAATCCAACGTTCAAACAAACATATGTTGCCTAAAAACGCCGATTTGAACATATGAACATACAAATCTAATGTTCAAAAGAAACTGTGATGCCCAAAAACACAGTCTGGGTAGGAAGTTCACTGACAGAGACAAGATGTGACCAGACATTTGTAAAAAAACACACACACGCAAACGGATGCAGGACAGAACAGGACGTCCATAAAGGACGAAGGTGGAAACATCAGCTTTTCTCCACCGATTTATCCAAATTTCATTTGATTCATTTCTGGAAACAAAGTGATTTCAGTTTGGTTTGTGAGGAACTTGAGATTAACGTGTCATCTGTAGCTTTCCTGAATCCGCTGTGATTCATTAAAATGACATTTGGGAAAAATGAGCATGTGTGCAGACTGTGCACCACTGTGTGTGTGTGTGTCTGTCTCCCCTGCACACGCACACGCACCCTGAGTCTAAGTAATCACAACGCAAACAAACATCACCGTGTGTGTGTGTGTGTGTGTGTGTGTGTGTGGTCCTGTCTCTTCCTAAATGATGACATCATTGGCACTGACTGGAGCTCATCACACACCCAGGCTTACAATCTCTTAACCTGGATCTATTTAACCGCCTGCCATTACTGACAGCAGAATCATCAGACAGACAGAGAGAGAGAGAGAGAGACAGAGAGAGAGAGAGTGTGTGCTTAACACAAAGCAGAGCACAGACACGTATGTAAACACTGCGGTGGGTGAATGTGTGTGTGCGAGATTGAGAATTAGTGAGTGAGAGAAGAGAAAGAGAGAGAGCGAGCGCGTCTGGTGGTAGATGTCGACATGTGGTTAGACCGTTACTGGCACGGTGCCAAGAACAGGCGAGGGGGCGGGGGTGTCTCACACACGCATACACACACACACACACGTGCGCTAAATATAGAGCCCTGCCGAGTCTACAATCTCACACATACACACTGTGAGACCAGTACAAACGCATAGACAAACAAGCATGAGATGAAAGGGATACCAACATATATCAAACATTTAAATGTATGATACATGATATGATACAGATACACTATGATTCCTGCCATGTGGAAATCGCAGACAGAATTGTGAAATCGAGTCATTAATGCAGAATTTACTTTATAAAGGTGCAGTCATGTTAGCGAAATGTAGGCAAAAACGGGACCATTTTTCAATACTGTCAATAGTGTAGCAATGTTTGAAGCACATCTCAGACAGAATTCACTTTCAAACCAATCAACTTTCTGTTGGTCAGCATGGTGAATTTGTGTGGTCAACCTGAACATGAGCGAAATTTGCATGGGGAGCTGCAATGGGACCATGGACTCCTATTGAAATGACTGGAATTTGCCCATTAAAAAAAAAATCCAATGGTAAATGTGACCGCACCTTAATGTGGAACGTCACAAAAACTGACAAATTTTGGATTAATAAATCAAAAGTGGGACCGTGCATTTAATCAAATTCAAATTGTGACACAGACTAGTGTCTTTGATTATTAAACTGCAAAAAGAAATATGATGTCTGAATTTTACAGTGAAAAAGCGGTGCAGTTTTGTTTACTGGGGTAATACACTGGGGTGCATAAATAAATGAATTTTTATCTTATTACACGTTTTATGAACTGATAACCATGGTTTCTGATGATAATTTTGTATTAAATCTTAAAACACAGACTATATAAAAATTTAATTATAGTTACAATTTTAGTAAATTATCAAATGGCTAACGTTTTATGAATTCAATTGATTAGACATGTATAGTTACACCAACAAAAAAAATTAAATGAAAAACACAGAATTTGGGGAAAAAATAAAAGGGTTCTAAATACAGATGTGTTTGCTTTTTTTGTGCGTTACGAGTTGTGTGCGTGTAATAAAGTCGGAAACATTCATATAGAGGGAAACCAAGACTGATGAGAGAGAAAGACCCCAAGCCCCCAGAGGAAATAAATTTCCTAGGACACACAGAGCCGTGCACACAGGCGTGCAGTTGACCTCTTATTCTGTGGGGTCATGGAGTAATGTAAGCTCTGCAGCTGGTACATAAATATGACTTTGAGAGCAGAGTCCACGGTAACTCGAAACAACTCTACAGCTGCGTACAAACACACACACACACACACCTAACCCTCTATTTGAACTACATTCAGACTGATGAAGTGTAGCGAGAGACGGCTCTCTCTGTTCTGTGCTCTGCTGGTCTCTGGGACGGTAGAGAAGGAAAAAATGAAAAGACAAATGAAATAAAGTGTGTCTGCCTCTCTCTCTGTTGAAATTATGGCACTGCTGTGCAATGTCCCTTTGGAAATAAAGCACAACTGATGTCACGCCCTCATGTGAAATGAGCACACGTTCACGTACATCACACAGTAAATCGTGAATTAGTAAATCAGACGCTGAATGTTCAGTCTGTGAAATCACAGCTATGTATGCAGACACCGAGCAGACTGCATTAGTGATCTATAATAATATGATAGAAAACAGGATTAGAAAGAAGCATCTTATAGTCATCAACTTCAAGGCTGCATTTATTTGATCAAACACAGAAAAAATGGTAATACTGTGAAATATTTGTAATTCATTCCTGTGATGGCAAAGCTGAATTTTCAACATCTTTACTCCAGTCTTCACTAGGGTTGCAAAGGGGCGGAACATTTCCGGTAAATTTTCTGGAAACTTTCCATGGGAACATTGTCTGGGTAATTTTGGAAATATTCCAAGTTTGAAACTTACCAGGAATTTATGGGAATTAATTGGAAATTTGGGGAAATTTATAAAACTATTATATACAAACATAAATATAAACATTTTGTATGATCATAGGCTCCAATACAATACTATCTAAATCTAATACTAATACAAATTTTACAAATTTTTTTATTTGATTTTTGGGGGGGAATCTGTGATGCTTTTTTCAGGATTTATTGATGAATGAAAACTAAGGCTGCACGATTAATCGCATGCCATTATCAGTTCTGTGATTAGTAGTAAATCTCCATCATGTGCTTTCAGATGGAGCGGCATTTAGTACACAGAGCCATATGAATCGCCTTCGATTATGAATGCGATATTGCGTAGCTTGTCAGTGATCTATGGCTCGGTGTATTAAATGCCGCTCCATCTGAAGGCAGGTGATGGAGATTTACTACTAATCACAGAACCGGCTTTACTGACGAGATGTGCATGACAATCGCATGCGATTCATCGTGCAGCCCTAATGAAAACTTGTGAACAGTGTTTATTCAAAATATAAATATTTTCTAACAATATAAGTCTCTACTATTACTTTTTATTAATTTAACACATCCTTGTTGAATAAAAGAATAAATAACCATATATGATTTCTGAAGAATCATGTGACACTGAAGATTGGAGTTAATGATTCATCAGCTTTGCATCACAGAAAAACATTATATTTTAAAGTATATTAAAACAGAAAACCATTATTTTAAATTGTAATACCAGTAATACTG
>NW_015505966.1:902007-923455 GCF_001515645.1 Sinocyclocheilus grahami
ATAACAGAAAGCTGGCTAGCAGAAAGAGCATCACAGCTTGAGCTAGTTTATACCTCATAAATTGTCAATGAAATAGTGCCAACTCATCTTGATTTTACTGCCTAACTAGCTACTGTATAAACACTTTTTGGTATTTACTAGTAAAACTTGAATCCCTTTAACACATCCTTGTTGAATAAAAGTATTAATTTATTTAAAAAAAGAGAAAAGATACTGACCGCAAACTTTTGAAAGGTAGTGTATTATTAAAAGAGGATTTCTATTTTAAATAAACGCTGCTCTTTTTTTGTTTTTTTTTAACTCTTTATTCCTCAAAGAATCCTGAAAAAAGAATCATAGGTAATAGAAATATATATATATATATATATATATATATATATATATATATATATATATATATATATATATATATATATATAAAACTATACCTCATAAATTGTCAATGAAATAGTGCCAACTCATCTTGATTTTACTGCCTAACTAGCTACTGTATAAACACTTTTTGGTATTTACTAGTAAAACTTGAATCCCATAGGTCAAATATATTTAGAATATCAAAACTTAGATGTAGTCTTTGGGCTCAAATGCAGCAAGTGTGGCTTCAGAGAAAATGCAGGGGAATCCCCCTCTTAGGTGACTAGAGGATATTGTGTGGGGGGGAGGGTCATTTTTAGACTTCTGTTTTATAATTATCTCACCTAAATGTTTGTTTCAGTCTATGGATTGTTTAGTCAGTGTATTTGTTTTTACAATGGTATAGCCTAATTTAGTTGCACAGTATATTACACACAGCACAAGGAAGTTTTAAACAATTTTTTGTAAAATTCATGTAACGTACATGAATACTTACCAAGATGGACATTTTGATATTGTGTGTGCAGGATTTAAGAAATGATATGTTCATGTTATGTAGGAAAGCACGGTGCATGTAGGGGGTGTGGCCTCAATAGCCCTGCAGTAAGCAGTGTGCTGTGTGCACGTGATTGAGCAGTGTGTAGGGTAGAACTTAAACTGAAATGGCATTAAATCAGGTTGTTTTAACCAAGACTATGCTGCAAGATTTTTTCTCAACTACATTTAAGTCCCCAGTTCCTGCAATTTTGAAAATTTCCAGTTTATTCCCATATATTCCCGTTAATTCCCATGGAAAGTTTCCAGTCTTGAAAATTCCCGGAATATTGCAACCCTAGTCTTCACTGTCACGTAATCCTTCAGAAATCATTCTAATATGCTGATTTGCTGCCCAAGACACATGTATTATTATTATCAACATTGAAATCAGTTGTGCTGCTTAATTTTTTTGAATGGAGATTCTAAATATTGCACTGATACTTTAAAACGTCATATTTATAAATTTTTTATTATTTATATGTTCATGCACAGCATTTCCTATATACAGTAGTTCAATTAATGAAGAAGCTGTTCCTCTAAATAAGAAGCAACTGGAACAATCACAATGTATTGCAATGTATATTGCATTGTGAGGTAGTTTATGATACCCTAATAGTAAGGAAAAAAAGTCTGAAGAACAATGCAATGTTTGTTTAGTAAAAGTTAGCCTTTATCATAACAGGAGTCATTTTCATATAAAAGTTTTAAAGGTACACTAGCATCAGCTGTTTAACAGTAAAACTAAATTACAACATTGTGGCAGAAGAAACCTTAACTAACATTTTAAATGGACCTTGGGAATCAAATGACACAAATGGGTAAAATGTAGCTTCTTTAAAGCCTCTTAAATCAATTTTAAAGGGGTCATAGGATGCTACATGCACTTTTACAAGTTGTTTGAACTGAAATGTGTGTTGGTAGTGTGTGTACACAAAACACTTTTTGGTATTTACTAGTAAAACTTGAATCCCATAGGTCAAATATATTTAGAATATCAAAACTTAGATGTAGTCTTTGGGCTCAAATGCAGCAAGTGTGGCTTCAGAGAAAATGCAGGGGAATCCCCCTCTTAGGTGACTAGAGGATATTGTGTGGGGGGGAGGGTCATTTTTAGACTTCTGTTTTATAATTATCTCACCTAAATGTTTGTTTCAGTCTATGGATTGTTTAGTCAGTGTATTTGTTTTTACAATGGTATAGCCTAATTTAGTTGCACAGTATATTACACACAGCACAAGGAAGTTTTAAACAATTTTTTGTAAAATTCATGTAACGTACATGAATACTTACCAAGATGGACATTTTGATATTGTGTGTGCAGGATTTAAGAAATGATATGTTCATGTTATGTAGGAAAGCACGGTGCATGTAGGGGGTGTGGCCTCAATAGCCCTGCAGTAAGCAGTGTGCTGTGTGCACGTGATTGAGCAGTGTGTAGGGTAGAACTTAAACTGAAATGGCATTAAATCAGGTTGTTTTAACCAAGACTATGCTGCAAGATTTTTTCTCAACTACATTTAAGTCCCCAGTTCCTGCAATTTTGAAAATTTCCAGTTTATTCCCATATATTCCCGTTAATTCCCATGGAAAGTTTCCAGTCTTGAAAATTCCCGGAATATTGCAACCCTAGTCTTCACTGTCACGTAATCCTTCAGAAATCATTCTAATATGCTGATTTGCTGCCCAAGACACATGTATTATTATTATCAACATTGAAATCAGTTGTGCTGCTTAATTTTTTTGAATGGAGATTCTAAATATTGCACTGATACTTTAAAACGTCATATTTATAAATTTTTTATTATTTATATGTTCATGCACAGCATTTCCTATATACAGTAGTTCAATTAATGAAGAAGCTGTTCCTCTAAATAAGAAGCAACTGGAACAATCACAATGTATTGCAATGTATATTGCATTGTGAGGTAGTTTATGATACCCTAATAGTAAGGAAAAAAAGTCTGAAGAACAATGCAATGTTTGTTTAGTAAAAGTTAGCCTTTATCATAACAGGAGTCATTTTCATATAAAAGTTTTAAAGGTACACTAGCATCAGCTGTTTAACAGTAAAACTAAATTACAACATTGTGGCAGAAGAAACCTTAACTAACATTTTAAATGGACCTTGGGAATCAAATGACACAAATGGGTAAAATGTAGCTTCTTTAAAGCCTCTTAAATCAATTTTAAAGGGGTCATAGGATGCTACATGCACTTTTACAAGTTGTTTGAACTGAAATGTGTGTTGGTAGTGTGTGTACACAACCACCCTATAATGCTAAAAATTTGTTAAATATCTCGTTAAATGTTTTCCCCTTTCTCAAATCAAGCCGATCTCAGATGCCTGTCTGTGTGATGCCACACAGACAGGCCCCTCCCACGATAGTTTGATTGACAGTAGCGTTTCAGCACAGACTGGACTGGTGTCTTACCTCAGACCCGCCCTGAGTGAGCTGTCATCAGTCTGCCATTGCTTCACCGCTGGAGCAGATGTAGACAAGAATGACTCCTAAGCGATTGAGGTGTTCTGTTGTTGGATGTAATAATGAACATAGCAGTCGTCATTTACTCCCGACATCTGAGCCGCTGAAAATGAATTTTTTACACTACCATTGAGAAATTTTAACCAAACTATGTTACAGACTTTTCATTAAGACTCTAAAGAATCATATCAACTTGTGGAAAATGGGCATCCTATGACCCCTTTAAATTCAACTGACATGATTTTTGGTTAAACAAAATGTAAAAAATCTACTTTAGACTCTCTCTCACCTCTCATTTCCTAAAAGCCCCTCATTTCACATTCATAAAAACACAGGTCTTTCTGTTTTCATAGTGTCAATAAAAAAGCCTGTAAAGGTCAAAAAGTTTCTGAGCACTTACAAATATGTACAAATTCCCTGACACGCACACAAATATACACACATGAAAGTACAAACACATAATCTGTTCTTCCTCTTGACGCATTCACACACACAAACACACACACACACACACACACATCGAGTGCCATGTTAATGGTCTGTCTGACAGAAACACACACATTGGCTGGCTTTCATCCCGTGAGTGAGCGTCTGTCTCTCCCGTCTCTTCTATCTCTCTTCCTCTCTCTGACAAGTACACTGACAAACATGGCGTGTTAACTTTTGAAAAAGAAGGTTGAATAGTGATAGAAAAAAGAGGGCCAGAGACATACAAGATAGAGAGAGATAAAGGGAGAAAAAGATGGTGTGTATGTGTGCTGTGCATGTGTGTGTAGGTCACTGTGATAGAGAACGGCTGCTGACTCAGTGATATTCTACAGCAGAGAAAGTCACAAGCAGATCTCTGTGGGTGTGTGTGTGTGTGTGAGAGTGAGTGAGAGAGAGAGAGAGAGAGAGAGAGAAAAAGGAAACCAGAGTGTGTCTGTGTGGCTGTTTCAACCCACAGGAAAATGTATTGCTCAGAGATTCTTTCTCAGTTATATTTCATTTGTTTCTCCTAAAAGAACAGAGACCAAATTAGATTATTGCTGACATATAGTGAGAGTAGAGTTATAAAATTAGGTATTAGGGTTTGGTGTGATGGTTTATATCATCTAATGGTAGAGATTATGTTAAGCCATGGTATATCCACAACACAATTTGGTATGACAATGATTCAGTTTGATTAGAGAGAGAAAGGAAACCAGAGTGTGTCTGTGTGGCTGTTTCAACCCACAGGAAAATGTATTGCTCAGAGATTCTTTCTCAGTTATATTTCATTTGTTTCTCCTAAAAGAACAGAGAACAAATTAGATTATTGCTGACATATAGTGAGAGTAGAGTTATAAAATTAGGTATTAGGGTTTGGTGTGATGGTTTATATCATCTAATGGTAGAGATTATGTTAAGCCATGGTATATCCACAACACAATTTGGTATGACAATGATTCAGTTTGATTGACCTTATGATTGTGATGCACTGAAATCTGAAATCCATTTGTGATTATTTTCCATTATTTTGGAACATTTATAATTATTTAGCAAAATATGCCAAATAATTTTAAATTGAGATTTACATGTCAAGTAATGGAAGATTTACTGAATCAATTGTTCAAATATAAATTAAGTTTGTCATGTATAGGGGACAGTAACAATATTGACCATCTTGTTGCTGCAATGTTTGTTTAGCAACAATGCCAATGTTGCTAAAGACTCCAGTGTATGTATTGCTTATTTTATAATAGATTCAAACATGGTTCATCACATCATATTTAACTAAATCTAAAGCAGTTTTTGCACTGATGCCAGACTAATTCATTTGAATTAATTACGAATTCTTTACAAATAATCTTATCTTTTGGTTTGGATTTATCATAAGTTCCAAATACAACATAAAATAATCAAATTAGATGAAGTATCTTTTATTTGTAAATTATTTAATTTACTTGATTGTCCAAAAACAGACAATAAGACATGGTTATTTAATATATTACAGCTCAGTTACGATATATGTAAGGAATAATTGATGATGAGAGAGAGCCTAAGTGTGTGCAAATTACTCGAGTCTGTGAGTCTATGTGAGTTTAACTGCTTCAAGAACAGTGACGTTGCCACCTTGCTACGGAGAAATGTCACGCAGCTTTTCAGCTGCAAAACTATTTTATTGGTTGGAACGTAGTTTGTAGATCGGGAAGAAGGAGGTGGGAACCGGCGAACACTCAAAGAAAACTTTAATAATAAAATAAACACAAAATAGCGGCAGCTGTCCCTCCACATCCCAGGTGGCCGGCAGTGAGTTCGTCCGCCCCCGGCAACTCACTCCAGCCCACCGCCTCGAGAGTCCACGGCGGCAGACTGCTCCGCCATGATCGATGGCACCGCGGACTCCCCCCAGCGGCGAGGGATCTGTGGCAGCGTGCCCCTCCTTCCTACCGGGTTTCGGCACCAATGTAGTTTGTAGATCGGGAAGAAGGAGGTGGGAACCGGCGAACACTCAAAGAAAACTTTAATAATAAAATAAACACAAAATAGCGGCAGCTGTCCCTCCACATCCCAGGTGGCCGGCAGTGAGTTCGTCCGCCCCCGGCAACTCACTCCAGCCCACCGCCTCGAGAGTCCACGGCGGCAGACTGCTCCGCCATGATCGATGGCACCGCGGACTCACCCCAGCGGCGAGGGATCTGTGGCAGCGTGCCCCTCCTTCCTACCGGGTTTCGGCACCAATGTAGTTTGTAGATCGGGAAGGAGGAGGCGAGAACCGGCGAACACTCAAAGAAAACTTTAATAATAAAATAAACACAAAATAGCGCGACAGCCCCTCGCGGACGACTGCCGCGCACAAACGAAACCAAAACACAAAATAAAGTCCAGGCCTAGTCCTCTCTCGTCTTTCCCTGTCATCACTCCTCCTTTGTATCCTTCCGGAGCTCCTCCGTGAGACTCAAGACCGGTGAGTGGTGCAGGTGTCGCTCATTATCAATTACTCCACCGGCCTCGCTCTGTTCCCACGGCTCTCGGCCCCGCCCCTCTCGTCACATTGGTCAAGTTGCAGGCAATGCAAACAACAAGTTTCTGTACCCATGAAAGTTTCCATGTGTGCAGGAGTATGTGTCTGGATTATACTGTCTGTACTAAAGAGAGTGTGCTTTCGTCGATAATAAAATTTATTTTTGTGGGAAAAACATGGAAATAGCTTATTTTCATCCTATTATTTGTCATATTTATTGGCTTGTGTTCCTTTGCTGTTGTAGGCTGTAAGGACCTTTGCAAAAACTGAAATCACTTGGCGAAGTGATATAGAACATGTAATGCGGTCAAGACCTGCCTGGAACTACTTTAGCTGTGTGTTTCCTGAAAAATAAATGCACACCTTAGAACGTTCTTCAGCCAATCAGAATCAAGCATTCAAAAGTACCGTAAGCAGTGATATACACTACTATTCAAAAGTTTGGTGTCAGTAAAACGTTTTTTTAAATAATTAATACATTAACAATGACTAAATTAATACTTCTAAGGTTGGTTAACACTAAGAATGATAACAATAATGCTAATTACATTATTAACACACACTGTGATTATGTCATCTGCTGCTTTAAATACTCAAGCTCTTTAAAGCCAGGTGGATACTGATTAGCTGACAGTGTTTTTATCATTCATCAGCTGAAAAAAATTATTCTGAAAGTGATTCTAACGATCTTGTTCCTCTGTGACATTATTGTTATAACTGTGGTGTGGATTTCCCTATTCTCATAGAATTAGAATGATTATTAAAGCTGTATAATTATAGTTATCATTGCAGTTCTCATCCTTGGTGTGAACCGGCTTTTATTCAGCAAGGATGTATTAAATTGATCAAAAGCGATAGTCTTTCTAACGTTACAAGATTTCCATGTCAAATGTGGTTATTTTGAACTCTGAGAATCGAAGAATCCTGAAATCAAATGCATCATGATTTCCACAAAAATATTAACTAGTATAACCATTTTCAACAGTGTGTGTGTGTGTGTGTGTGTGTGTGTGGGAAACGGAGATGTGTGTGTGTGTGTGTGTGTGTGTGTGTGTGTCACTGAGAATGAAATAAAAGAGGAAGAAAAAGCAAGATGAGTAAAAAAAAGAGAAAAGACTGCATGAAAAGGGAAAGAAAGAGGTGAATGTGTGTCTGTGTGTTGGCAGAGTCAGATAAATGAGAAGAGAGGAATCAGTAGAGGCTGTGTATAATCGCTCTCTCTCTCTCTCTCTCTCTCTCTCTCTCTCAGATGCTTCTTCAGAAATACCTTTTATTCTAACCACCCTGACAGACAATAACACTCTGCCCAGCACACACACTTGCACTGTTTTATCAAACACAGCTATAAACACAGTGCTCTGAATGGAGAAAAAGTCCACACACACACACACACACACACACTTGTTCACTCTTATCAATGCAGCCTGTTGGTCAAACAGAGCTCTGTTGCCACGGTTACCCCATTTACCAATGTAAATGTCCGTAACCCATGGTTACTCCAGGTTACGCACGGTATCTCACAGTAACATGTGGTTAGCCACGGTGACATGCCATCATAAATGAAGTTACATAATACAGGATTGTAAAGTATGAGCGCGTAGGGGCACAAATGACTGCTTTAAAGTCTTTGATCTGCCGTCTGGAAAAAGAGGAAAATGTTTTTTCTTTTTTTATCTTTATGACACAGAAGGCAACTAATGACAGCAACTAATGTCTAACAGCAGTTAGGACATATAAAACAGTGGTGGAAACAGTCCAGATATGAAAAGAAAAGCCCGTCAGTTTCATTCATTCATCAGCTTGATGTTCATAAATACACGTGTTGCTGAGTGTTCAGACACAGGTCGCCTCATAACTATCAGCATAAAGTGTGGTTTACATTGCAGCTAAAAGCGGAAGTCAGACTGACATTACAATCGCTACAAACGCTTTTGAGCATGAAGTTTAAGATCTGGTAAATCAGTATTATCAAGCCAATAAAAAGGCAACATAATGGCAATTAAACGAGAAAATAACATATGAGCCAGCTGTTTTAACGATTCATTCGGAAATCAGACTCACAAAATCACTTATCACAAGCATTCTGATGAATTCTTTGAATGAACTCCAAATGAAATCCATCAGAGCGGTTACTGAATCAATGTCTAACTCACTTATCCAGTTAACATTACGGTCAGGGGAACTTAAATCAGTATTATTAATAATAATAATATTTAAATATATTTAACTATTAATATATATATATATATGTTTATATATATATAAAACACACACACACACAGGGATGGTGATGCTCAGGTGTGCATGTGCAACTAAAAAAAATGTGTTTTAGATCAACTAACTGTAATACTGTATAAGATTTCCATTTTAACTGAACGCATAAATCTAGGCTATGTGCTAGTGACTGTAAAACTGTGACATTCACTGATGCGCTTCAGTCGGCAGCGCTAATAAATCTGGCAGTGCATATACTTACTTGCCAGCAACCCGCCAAAATACAAGTTTGCTGATGTCAGGTTTAAAAAGGTTGATAATTCATATTAAAAAAGAAAGAAAGAAAAAAGTAAAGAGGAAAAAAATTTTGAAAATGTAAATATTAGCATTGTATTTTTAAGTGTACTATAAAATAATTATATTTTTTATTTAATATTAATTTTTATTTTAAAATAATTTTAAATGGTTTATTATTATTATCATTTTTTTTTAAATAACCTAATTAAATAAAGCAATAATATTATTTTTACAATTAATTATTTTATTTTTTTATAGTTTTATTTAATGGGTCACACTATGTACAGTGTGAGCACCAAACCAAATCTCTAGGTGCTCTCATGAGAACCAGACCGAAAAACTTGCGCACCCCTGTATATACATATATAAATACGTTTTCTTTAACTAGACTGATAACTTTTAAACTTTTTCTTTAACTAGACTGATAAAAATCATTGCACCCCAACTCTGACTGCATGAAGCCAGCCAAACACTTTCAAGCTCTTGCCATTTTTGTGTGTAACATGCATCAGATGGTCCATGAGCAGTTTGAGCAGGAGTACTTTTGGGGGTTTTGTGGACTCACCAGGGCAGGCTGCAGTCCTGTCTTCTCCTGGCTGCTGCTGTTGCCATTTGTGCTGGTTCTTTTGGTGGCCCAGACGAGTTCCTGCTCCAACAAAACCACCTCACATTCCTCTCGGAGTCTCCTCCACTTCCTCTCTGTGCCCATCACATCAGGTTGCCATTTTTCACAGCGGCTGTTTTTTCTGCCGCATGTGTGTAATTATGATGATGTATGTGTGACGCCTTTGGGTGTGTGTGTGTGTGTGTGTGTGTGTGTGTGTGTGTGTTAACAAGCTAACAAGAAGCTTTTTCCTGCTATTCTCACACACACACACACGTGTCAGATGTGTGTGTGTGCCGAGCTGTTCGGCCATGAAGCGTCGACAAGCTGTAACAGGTCAGAGAAGCGTTTCACACATACAGTCAACATGGCCGCCGCACACACACACACACACACACACACACACACACATGCATACAAACTCACAGGCGCACCTGCAAATCAACTCAAGCATTGCATACTCACGTCTCACACTCCTGCAGTATCTCTTACTGACAGACTGCAGGAGAGAAACATTTACACACACTCTCTCTCTCTCTCTCAGTAAACACTTCTCTGAGGCTTGTGGGAGGGAAACAGCCTGAACCACGTCCAACGCTCCGGCAGAAATGTGCTTATAGCATCAGCATTTATACTCACACAACCTGACACTGCCTTCCTGTCTGAGAAACCGCACACTCTTTTTTTTTTACCGGTGGTTTTTCATGAGACGTATGTGTAAATATATTCTGCTAACTGTAATAATCTGTTCCGATCATTTCTGCAACACAAGCGAGGAGCGAATGAGAAGGGTCTGGTTGTGTTCCTGATGAAACGGACACCGTGTGTGTGTGAAAGGCGAGAGAGAGAAAGAGAGTCTGGGGAATAAAAGCATGCTGCCAACATAGTAGCATGAGACTATCATGTGACTTTGTGTGAGCGTGTCTGTGTCCGTTGTACATACTGTCTTTAGCGCTGAGTGCACACACACACACACACACAAACTCTGTGATCCACGGAGGCACCTCACTGATCAATAATTTACTGAGCGGAGAGAGAGGGAGGAAAGGTGAGCGGGTGAGAGAGAGAAAGACAGATGAAGACAGTGAAAATGTGAGTGTACCTTTATAAAGTCGACTCACATCAGTGCTACATGAAAACACAATGTGTGACAAACATTTCTTAGCTTATTACGGTAACATTCCCGTATTTGTCATTCAAATTAACACATTTAAAAGTAATTTTCTGTGTAATTTACAATAACTAAACTATTAATGAAACAGATTAATACAATTTGTTATTGTTTTATATGATTATATTTGATATGATTTTATATGATATAATTATTTATATGAATGGAAAAGCAATTAATATCTAATGTGCAACATGAACACTGTGATGTAAAGCAAACTATTTACACAAGCTGATGGATCTTATAATACAGCGCTATAGCTAAATAAAATGCATTGCATGAGCAAATGATTCGGATGAATTCTGTTGATGATGGTCTAAGTGCTATCTTGCTCAAATTGTGAGTTTGTATCGTGAATTTAATGTGATAAAATATATTGGGAAGTTCTTTAAATGTTTAAGAAAGAAGACTCTTCTGTTAATCAAGGCTGCATTTATTTGCTCAAAAATGCAATAAAAACAGTAATACCATGAAATATTATTACAATTTAAAGTAACTTTTCTATTTTAATATATAATACAATTTAATTTATTCCTTCGCGTCTTCTTCTTCAGCCGGCGCATGAGGCGTCTTCTTCTTCTTCTTCTTGCTTTACGGCGGATCGCAGACTTAAGTGCATTACTGACACCTATCTCTCAAATGGACCATTGACACTCTATCTACAATCTCAATTAGGAGTGTCAATGGTCCATTTGAGAGATAGGTGGCGGTAATGCACTTAAGTCTGCAATCCGCCGTAAAGCAAGAAGAAGACGCCTCACAAGCAGGCAGAAGAAGAAGACGCGAATGCGCTCAGGACAGTTCAGACATTGCGGTGAAAATCAGAGGTAAAAAAAACTATATAAATACTCTTCAGTTTCTTGCACAGACCGATTGTTTTGTGTCTTTACACATCAATGTATCATCACGAGCCGCATGGTTTAATTTGGTTTTGTTTGTGTATGTTTTATGACTCTCAAAGCCGTGATTCCCATCCACTTACATTATAACTAATAACTAATGACTGACAAACTGCAACGGTTTGAGTTAAAAATCTCCGTTTGTGTTCTACTGAAGAAACAGTCACCTACATCTACATCACCTACATCTTGGATGCCCTGGCGGTAAGCAGATAAACATAAAATTGAAATTTTTGGGTGAACTATCCCTTTAATAAATAGCTAAATCTAAACCCGACAGAGACAGACTCTGGTGGATGTGAGCTCTAGAGTGTGTGCGGTTAGGTGTGGTGGAGGACTGCATTGTACATGTGAGTGTGTGTGTGTCACGAAGGAGTGACCCAGACACACTGCTGTGATTTAATGCCAGCAAACATGATAATGATTTGATGAGCTACAGTTGGTGTGCATGACAAGAGAGGATGCCGTGTCCTTTGATTGCCTAATATTATAATAGCAAAGCAGCGGCAGGCATTCTTTCACAGGGAGAGTGAGAGTTGGACACTTTGTGCGGCTGTTGGCCAGCTCTCCAGTCCCGTGACTATGATTCTGTCATGCATGATATTCCGCAGTTTAAACAAACTCTCTCTTCTGTCTGCCAAACACACACTCTCTCGCCTTCACACTCTCTCCTCCACACATATAACGACACGCAAACACTCACACAGTGTGAGAGTCAAAGAGACGTGCATGATTACACAAACATCCGAAACAACCACACACCCTGCACCAAGCTCCCCAGGGCTGTTAAATCATAAGACAGAGATGATTTCACAGAGATCTGCAGGACTAACAGGAGATTCTCTTTCACACACACACACACACACACAAACAGACACATCAATGCAAGTAATGCATCATCAGAAGGATATATGACAGAGTGGGAGTTAAAACGGCTCTGTATTGTGTTTAATGTGTGTGTGTGTGTCTCAGTAGGTCTTAAATCTACAATCACACAGCCTGAGCTGGACTTACGTATTTCAGGAGATAAGCTATAGCACACACACACACACACACACACACATTCAAAATCCGTCTGGTCTGCAGAATCACACATTGCTTCCCTGGCAAAGCTTCAAACCATTTGCCAAAGTTCAAGGGTCAAATGAAAAGAAAGCTGTATATAAAGCACACCAACACACGCATTTTACAGACAGATTGAGAGGGTTATATAAACAAGAATTCACAACTAATGTTAACAAGGTATTAGAGAGAGAGAGAGAGAGAGGGAGAGAGAGAGCACTTTTTAAAATTTTTTTGCTTCTCTCCACATGAGCTAATGTAATTCAACCCGTGTCTCTGACACTGCAGAACCATATATCTGTGTCTGTGTCTGTGAGTGTAGACCGACAAACACACGTGCAGAGAGCTGGAATATGGCCCTCAGTGCGAGCACATGCACGGACGGGGAGGGGGAGAGGAGTGCTTAAATAGAGCACAGTACAAACACACACAACCACAGAAAAAGACAAGACAGAGACATCTGGCTTAGTGCCTTTAGTTAATGCAGTTCAGAACAGAATTAGAGTCGATAAAACACGCACGCAGCTGAAATTAATAAACGCTTGCATCAGACAAATTATATCACAGGATGAATATCACTGCAACATGCACACTTGTGCAATCCAAACAGAAACACTGTCTGCACAAATAAACCCTCCATCAAAACTGCGTGTGCAAATTTCTCAGTGGGTTAGACTGCAATATAGACTGTTAACCTTTTTTTTTTTTTTACAAGAGTTTAAGAGGCTGAGCGATAGGGCTGCACGATATATCGAAATATCGCAAATGTAAATATCGCAATATGCATATCGCAAGGGCGTGCGATATCTGAATCATTTTAATAATAGGCTACTTAAACCAAAACATTGCAAAAGGTCAAAGTTTTAGTTCGGCGCATATAGCAGAGAATTGCTTGACGTTAAAATGAGTTAAGTGCAATAAGTTGCAGAAAACAACTCTTTGCCGTCTCGTCTTGCTGTCTGACTCACACCTGAAGCACACGCACAAACATCTCCTCATGTTTGAACAGACACATACACACAGAATTATGTCAATAGTACCCATCTCGACGATCATTCATTTTTTTTTTATATATGTGTCATGTGTGAGTATAATGATGATATTTACACAATTTTCACAAAATGTTAAAATTCTGTCATCAAGAATTTCCCCTCATTAAACTGCTCTATTCATACTTTTATGATATCTTTATGAACTTTCTGAAGCATCAATGGTTTGCTTGCCTGGACTTTCAATGGATGTACAGAAATCTCTTATGTTTCATTAAATGTATCTTAATTTGCGAAAATTCCATCACATTTAATTCATACTTAAACAGAAAAAAGGTACAAAAGCTGTCACTGTGATGGTACCTTTTCAAAATGTACACTTCTGTACCTTTTAGGTATTAATTTGTACACTTTAGGAGCTAACTTGTACCTTTAATGTACCAATATGGACTCTTTGGTACAAAGATATATCTTTTGAAAAGGAACCTTTTTTTCCTGAGAGTACAGCAGTTAATATTTGTGCAAGTGTGTAATTTAGTACAACTGTTTTGCCATATTCACCCATTAGCATACAGGACTGCAAACCGTCTGTTTTATAGAACATACAATTATATTTTTCATGTAGTTTTAAATAGTGCGTATCTCAAGCTGTCAAGTCAGGACACATTGCAGATATTTGGAAATTCAAACAAACCCATGAGAGAACAGCACAGTAAAACAACAGGTTGTGAAGGAGATGAGAAGCATTAGGAGATATCTCTGTGTGTGTGTGTGTGTGTGTGTGTGTGTAACACGAATGGAGGTTGTAACCCAGGGAAAGCTGTCAGTCACACGGATAAGCCGCTGTTGCCACGGGGACATTGTCTAGCCAATGGAGTAAAAGACATGAGTCCCCAAAGACAAATACACACTAACACACATGCACTTACAATCTCATGAAATACAAACACATAAATACACCAGGAGAGAAAACCAACAGCTGTTCTGGTAAACACACCGAGCTGTATATTCCCAAGCTTTAAAAATAAAACTACAACCACCAGAGAGATTTTTCACAGCAGAACTAAACTGAGGACACAATACAAATAAATAGACTACAGTACTATACAATAAGATTACAGTTTTCTCTGAAACAATTGACCTCACAAAAGGCAAACAAACCCTCACACAGTGAGAAAATCCTGCCGGTGCCAGTGGTAAACAAACCGGGCTGTATATTCCCAAGCTTTAAAAAATAAAACTACAACCACCAGAGAGATTTTTCACAGCAGAACTAAACTGAGGACACAATACAAATAAATAGACTACAGTACTATACAATAAGATTACAGTTTTCTCTGAAACAATTGACCTCACAAAAGGCAAACAAACTCTCACACAGTGAGAAAATCCTGCCGGTGCCAGTTTATAACCATAAAGAGCGTGTTAGACAAACACACACACACCTTTCAGATATACAAGCAATCCTGCACCTGTACTGGGAAAATGAATGACGGATATGCACACACATGAATGCAAGCCTCTGCCAACCAATCAAACCACATATGATCTGAGCAACAACGAAACCAACAGCTGTTCTGGTAAACACACCGAGCTGTATATTCCCAAGCTTTAAAAATAAAACTACAACCACCAGAGAGATTTTTCACAGCAGAACTAAACTGAGGACACAATACAAATAAATAGACTACAGTACTATACAATAAGATTACAGTTTTCTCTGAAACAATTGACCTCACAAAAGGCAAACAAACCCTCACACAGTGAGAAAATCCTGCCGGTGCCAGTTTATAACCATAAAGAGCGTGTTAGACAAACACACACACACCTTTCAGATATACAAGCAATCCTGCACCTGTACTGGGAAAATGAATGACGGATATGCACACACATGAATGCAAGCCTCTGCCAACCAATCAAACCACATATGATCTGAGCAACAACGGCAGTAATAAACTAGTCACACACTTTTCATTCTCATTCACACACGTACACAGCTGGAAACATATGACGGCGCGACTAAACTACCAATGTGCACAAACACTGACATCAGAGAGAACGAATAAAACACAGGGCACTTCCCAGATAACAGAGCAACGTTCCTACATAGAAACAACAATTCATTTCCATGTTTTGCACCCTAGTGGAATACATACTGTACATTTGATTTACACTTTAAATGTCATTGAAACAAACCGCCACAACATGTTCAATCAGTTACGCAGTACGATCCTCAGAGGGTGATGTGCTCTTTCACGGAGCACTAGTGTAGGAGGAAAGTGTGCCTTTGACCCTCATAATTAACTTCACAGTTGTAAAAATGCAAATATGTCTACTGCAGTGCACAAAGATTCAAACCAAATGAACTGTAATGGCTGTATTGAAGTCAACATGCATTTAGTGCATTTAGTAACGTGCGGGGCTCCCACAGCTTTCCGCTAATGAATATCCATGCTTTTTCCATTTTTTCATAATGCCTTTATGGATATTTAAAAGCATTTTGTAGAGTTCTCAATAAGCAATTTGTAGCTAAAAATGTTAGAGCTTTGAAAAATGTATATTAACTCCTGACTTTTCAAGCCATTTATATTTGGATTCATACATATGGATGCATATGCAAGAATTAATTACAGGTGTAATTACCAGCAGATATTTTTTAAATATAAATACAATGTACATGTATGTACACAATAAATGCATTATATTAAATTATTAATCTAAATGTTATTACGGTTAAAGACACTTCATATTTAACACTATTTTATATTGTCCTTGTCACATGTACTTACTATAGCAATAACAGTACCTTGTGCATAATTACATGCATTATGCAACTAATCCTAAACCTAACCTGAACCCTAAGTAAGTAGATATTGTTAATTAATATTACTCAGTACTTAAATGTATAATTACACTGCAACCACAACACCTTAAAATAAAGTCTAACCAAATTTTATAATACTTTTCCAAGGAAATCACTATTTCAAAATCATATTTCTTGGTTTTGGAAACCAATGTATGTGAATATACACCAGAAAAGCTAACAAATGACAGTAACAACTTTATTTCTATAGCGCTTTTTATGATACAGATTGTGTCAAAGCAGCTTCACCGTGATAATCAGGAGAACAGCAGAATCGATTATGGAAACTCAACTATGGAGATAATTCAGATTCTGCTGTAAAGCAGCCCTGTAATTATTTAGTTCAAGTCAGTTTAGTGTTGTATTATTGATCGTTAATGAGTAATTACATAGACATTCTCAAATTTGTTGTTTCGCAGTAGTGCAATGCGTATCCGTTCTTTCTCAAAATCTGTTTGAAGTAAATATCAGCATTTACAGATAAAATGAATGTGTAAAAGAGCGTGTTAGACAAACACACACACACCTTTCAGATATACAAGCAATCCTGCACCTGTACTGGGAAAATGAATGACGGATATGCACACACATGAATGCAAGCCTCTGCCAACCAATCAAACCACATATGATCTGAGCAACAACGGCAGTAATAAACTAGTCACACACTTTTCATTCTCATTCACACACGTACACAGCTGGAAACATATGACGGCGCGACTAAACTACCAATGTGCACAAACACTGACATCAGAGAGAACGAATAAAACACAGGGCACTTCCCAGATAACAGAGCAACGTTCCTACATAGAAACAACAATTCATTTCCATGTTTTGCACCCTAGTGGAATACATACTGTACATTTGATTTACACTTTAAATGTCATTGAAACAAACCGCCACAACATGTTCAATCAGTTACGCAGTACGATCCTCAGAGGGTGATGTGCTCTTTCACGGAGCACTAGTGTAGGAGGAAAGTGTGCCTTTGACCCTCATAATTAACTTCACAGTTGTAAAAATGCAAATATGTCTACTGCAGTGCACAAAGATTCAAACCAAATGAACTGTAATGGCTGTATTGAAGTCAACATGCATTTAGTGCATTTAGTAACGTGCGGGGCTCCCACAGCTTTCCGCTAATGAATATCCATGCTTTTTCCATTTTTTCATAATGCCTTTATGGATATTTAAAAGCATTTTGTAGAGTTCTCAATAAGCAATTTGTAGCTAAAAATGTTAGAGCTTTGAAAAATGTATATTAACTCCTGACTTTTCAAGCCATTTATATTTGGATTCATACATATGGATGCATATGCAAGAATTAATTACAGGTGTAATTACCAGCAGATATTTTTTAAATATAAATACAATGTACATGTATGTACACAATAAATGCATTATATTAAATTATTAATCTAAATGTTATTACGGTTAAAGACACTTCATATTTAACACTATTTTATATTGTCCTTGTCACATGTACTTACTATAGCAATAACAGTACCTTGTGCATAATTACATGCATTATGCAACTAATCCTAAACCTAACCTGAACCCTAAGTAAGTAGATATTGTTAATTAATATTACTCAGTACTTAAATGTATAATTACACTGCAACCACAACACCTTAAAATAAAGTCTAACCAAATTTTATAATGCTTTTCCAAGGAAATCACTATTTCAAAATCACATTTCTTGGTTTTGGAAACCTGAATGTGAATACACACCAGAAAAGCTAACAAATGCCAGTAACACTTCATGATGTATTGGTAAAGCCAACTTTATTTCTATAGCGCTTTTTATGATACAGATTGTGTCAAAGCAGCTTCACCGTGATAATCAGGAGAACAGCAGAATCGATTATGGAAACTCAACTATGGAGATAATTCAGATTCTGCTGTAAAGCAGCCCTGTAATTATTTAGTTCAAATCAGTTTAGTGTTGTATTATTGATCGTTAATGAGTAATTACATAGACATTCTCAAATTTGTTGTTTCGCAGTAGTGCAATGCGTATCCGTTCTTTCTCAAAACACTCCCCGCCTTCGACTCGGTAAAAGCCGCCTGAATGTCTGTTGACTAAACTGACAGAAACAAACGTAACTTACCAGCTTTCAAAACAACCAACTTTCGCTGTCATATAAGTAGTTCCGTCAAACTTTTTTTTTCTGCTAAACAAGCGGAAGGCAATGTGTAGAAGTTGTACCAAATGGAAAAAGAATCAAAACAAGCGTGTGCTTTAGTAGCGGTCCTAAACAAGGGTGGTGAGGTCAGGTTTACCGTTAGCGAGTCAGTGGTGGCGCGGATGACTCCGGCTCTCCAGCTCCAGCGCGAGACTCCCGCGGGCTCCAGCCGCTCTCCGCCGCTCACGCACAGGCAGCGCTTCCCCACCAGCTCCACCGCCATAGTCCCGCAAAGAGTGAGAGAAATGTCCACGGACAACAAACAAACTTCCTCCTACTGTGGGCTACGATGTTGACACATTATTAAAATATAGTGATTAAAAGAAGGTTCTTGTGAGTTTGTGTACAGCGGGTTAAAATTCCCTGCATGCGTCCGCTGACGCCTCTGTGCGCCGAGAAACTGATTTACACTGAGAGTAGTAACAGTCATTACGGCTCTCACTCACGCACTCACGCACACGTGGTATTCATCCGCCCCAGTTCAAGCACACAGGACTATATCAGACCGCAGCGGGCAGATTTGTCCGTCCGTCCGCCAGAGCGCACTCCTCTTTTGGAGGCTCTCTCAGTGCACTGCCACAGATTACAGAAAACTAGTCCCTCGTCTGCGTTTTTATTCTGAACTTGAACTTCTCAAACACGTTTTAAAATTACAGTTGATAAATCACAGGTTATAAATGATTGATTGGTTTTATAAGAAACTGCAACTTTATCACAAAATACAGCCTGACTACACCTGAATTATTTTAACTCAGGGGTGTCAAACTCAATTCCTGGAGGGCCGGAGCCCTGCAGAGTTTTGTACCAACCCTGCTCCAGCACACATACCATGTAGTTTTCAAATAAACCTGAAGGACTTAATTAGTTGGATCAGGTCTGTTTAATAAGGGTTGAACCTAAAGGGCTCTGAGTTTGACACCCCTGTTTTAACTACCTGGTTATTTTAACGACCTTACAGTTGCCGAACATGCTACACACCATGAATATATAAAGCTAGACATAATGTGAAAGTATAAACATGTATTATATGTTTGTATGTTTATTCACTTACCACAATTTACCAAACGGATTTGCTTGGAGAATGCAGGCTTTCTTAATACAACTACACCTGAATTATTTTAGATACCTGATCATTTTAATATTTAGATACTTTATTTATTTACTCATACTGCTTCTTCCTTCTTCTTTTGTTCAATGGCTATTTTGCGACCTAATTGGTGGTTGTTCATCTTTAATCACTTAGAAAAATAATTATACTGTTTGTTTGATGCTGATTAATAAGACATATGATAATGTATTTTTATTATAGGAATACATTATAGAAAGCGTCCTGTTGCAAAAAGACTATAATATTGTACATTATATAATGGTGTTGTAATAATAAATAATATTGTCCACAATCTGTCATGGCCACTGGAGTCTCGTCAATAGGTCACGCATGCGCTGATAGCAATGAAGTAAACTAACCTTGAAACATAAGCTATTCTGGAGCAGGTTATGTTCAGAGAGTAAGTTGCTATGGCTACTTACAAAGCCTGAAAGTTTGCTCTGTTTTTGGAACCGAATGCTGAGTTTATCTGCTTACTTACCGTTAAAAATACCCGGGTATGTCACATTACCTGCTTTTTGGAATACCCCCGTTTTGCTTGAAGAATGCACACATTCTCAATACAACTAGACTTTCATTTTTTTAATTACCTGATTATTTTATGAACCTTATTGGTTTCTGCATTGAGAATGTGTCATAAATAAATAAATAAATAAATAGAGATCACATTACAGCAATATATGTTCATTTATTTTCTAATTTACTTGCTTATTTTAAACCAGCCACAAGTTTTTTCCTTGGAGAATGCACACATTCTCAATATAGGTACCTGAATAAACGGTGGTAAACTGTAGTTTAATCTCATTCACCTGGTAGATTTAAGAGCACTGTATTCTAAAGTAGGCCTAATGCTTTGTTCTGTAATTTCTAATTTGATCTGCCATCAGCTGGGTAGAATCATCTGTGTAATGTTGCTAAAAGTATCCAAAAGTGGTGTTGGTGGTTAATTCTGTATCAGATGACTAAGTGTATACTTGGAGCGGTTGATGTCATTGGGCATGACTGGTGTCATGTGAATGGTAAAAATAAACTGAATTATGCAAGCATAATCATAGTTCTGAGCAAACAATGAGGAACTATTATTTCTAATGTCTACATTCCAGGAACATCTCAAATCTTATGCCATATAACTTTCTCAGTTTTTTTTAATGTTTAGGAATGTAAACAGTCCATTGACAAAGAGGAAATAACATTATGAATTTATGTTATTTGACTGCCCTCATGTGTGGGAATGCTGGAAATGCAGCAGACCACATGGAACAGTTTTCTACAAAAATGATGAGACATTTTCTGAATATTTAAATATATGAATATACTCAGAAGTGTAAAGAGTACCTAAAAACCATACTTGAGTAAAAGTACAGTTACCTTACAGTGAAAATTACTCCACTACACGTTACAAGTCACCAATTCCAAAACAACTGGAGTAAAAGTCTTAGAGTATCTGATTTTAACAGTACTTAAGTATTTTACTTATACTAAATATAGGCTCAAAGATGCACTAGTCAAAGAGACATGCCAGTGAAAAACTGTAACGTTGTAGAGAAGCTGCAGAAAACAGGCAGAGGCAAGGATCTATGTGCTGGCATTTCATGGAAAAACTAGAACAAACAATAAGGCAAAAACCAAAGGGAACAAAGAACAGAATGACTGGCAAACAGACAGCCATTACATTCAACAACTCACAAGGAACTAAAG
>NW_015505966.1:923902-940240 GCF_001515645.1 Sinocyclocheilus grahami
TAAGACAGGCAGGGTAAACAGTGGCAACCAGGAATATGGCGGACAAGACATAAGAATAATCCTAGGGCTAGCGTGGGTCGACGATAGGCAGACAGAGTCACAGGGGCAAGGCTAAAGGGAGAAGTCCAGGAAAACAGGCGAAGATCAAAACCGAAGGAGACAGACAAGGCAAGGCAAAACTAAGCTAAGGCTAAGGCTAGGGCTAAGATAGAAACTGAAGGAAACAGGCTAAGGCTAAGGCTAAGGCTAAGGCTAAGGCTAAGGCTAAGGCTAAGGCTAAGGCTAAGGCTAAGGCTAAGGCTAAGGCTAAGGCTAAGGCTAAGGCTAAGGCTAAGGCTAAGGCTAAGGCTAAGGCTAAGGCTAAACTTAGGGCTCTGTAGAGTAGCTATCGCTAGGAGAGTGATAATCGCTAGACAATACTCGGCAGAGGGAAGGGATCAGAGTGTTAAATAGTGAGGGAGTGATATGAAACAGCTGGGTGTAATCAGTGTACAGCTGTGTGCAATCCGTGCTGAGTGCAATCAGTGCAATGCATGATGTGAAATGTAGTCCGGGGTGATGTGCAACAGTGTGTAGTGCGAGAGTCAATGAAATTGGAAGTTCATGGACCGGATTCGTGACAAGTATAACGTGCTGCAAATATTTTGAACCGCTGTGGTTATTTTGCCATCTGCTGGTTATGTTGTCTTGCGTGGATTGACTTGTTTGAGTGTGGTTTATATTGTGATATATGTATTTTTTCACTGCACTACATAAAACATTAAACAAACTGGTATCTGGCATCTGATAAAAATGAACTCAAAACCCTAAACATTTTTTGCATGTCTACAAACAGGGTTATTATCTAAAACGAAAATAATAATAATAAATAACCAATAATAATAATCATTACTTTAAATAAAATTAACGTTAATTGAAATAAAATGTAAAAAAAAAAAAAGAAATTCAGACACGCTGATCGGATAACATTCCGATCAGAAGCGCGTTTACACTTGTCTTTTCGATGTGTATGTGGACAACATCCAGATTCAGGTCACATGTTAATGCAAGTGTAAACGCAGATAACATGCTGACAGACAAGATAGAGCAGGTTACTTTCGATAATAGGAAACAAAGTCTCAGCATTAATAAATACCGTTTTGAAGCTCTTTATTGGGGTGACAGTTCATGTGTGCTCCTGCTTTGCCTCAGTTCAAGAGAAGCAAGAACGCATTATTTATGATTAGCATGAAATAAACATGAATGAACATCCGAGGGTGTGTTGAAAGATACACTACAACTTACTGAATGATTAGTGTCTGTCTCATGTAATCACTCAATGAGTGTTTCAATCGCGGAAAGACGGCAGCTTGAAAATACTGTCACATAACCTCAAAAAATATGTTCAGTGTCCATAAATTAGCGAGAAAAAATGTACACTAGAGAGAAGATTTTGGCAAAAATTACATTTATTATATTTTTACTCATATAATTACTCTTTTTTTAATAGAATTAATACAAATGTATAGATATAACGTTATTATAAAAATGGTCTAATATGAACTTGAATACAAATCAATTGTTGTCTTTAACCTTAAAAATAGGATTCCCTGTATAGTTTAGTTTAGAAAAATTGAGAAAAAATAAATAAATCAAATGTATACTTAATCACAAGCTTGTTAATTTTTCCCGAATAATTCTCACTCCAGGCTGAACTCAAAAGTTGGCAGCCCTGTTTGAAGCAAGTTGAGGTTTTAGGTTTCCTAAACAACATTTACAAAATTCACTGTATAAATTAATGTTAGATCTTTTGCTCCAACCGCTAGTTAATCAGATGATAGAAATAAGAGAAATACGTTCCAATAGACTAACGTTTGAAGTTATGGTAGGAACTCTAGCTCCGCCACTGAAAATGTATACTTAATCACAAGCTTGTTAATTTTTCCCGAATAATTCTCACTCCAATATAGAAATAAATAAATAAATAAGAGAAATACGTTCCAATAGACTAACGTTTGAAGTTATGGTAGGAACTCTAGCTCCGCCACTGCTGCTCAGCCTTCTCTTCCTGCACAGACAGAATGTGCAGTGCAAAAAAGGGAATATCCAGTTAACCTCGCGAAAGTGTTCTGGGATGATCAGCCCGCTGCAAGGCTACAGTGGGTATAAATAATCGCGTTTTGTTGCTTTGCAGCCTGAAATTACCTCCTTGTATCAGTATTTTGTTGAACCACCTTTTGTTTTAATTACAGCCTTTCACTCCAGGCTGAACTCAAAAGTTGGCAGCCCTGTTTGAAGCAAGTTGAGGTTTTAGGTTTCCTAAACAACATTTACAAAATTCACTGTATAAATTAATGTTAGATCTTTTGCTCCAACCGCTAGTTAATCAGATGATAGAAATAAGAGAAATACGTTCCAATAGACTAACGTTTGAAGTTATGGTAGGAACTCTAGCTCCGCCACTGCTGCTCAGCCTTCTCTTCCTGCACAGACAGAATGTGCAGTGCAAAAAAGGGAATATCCAGTTAACCTCGCGAAAGTGTTCTGGGATGATCAGCCCGCTGCAAGGCTACAGTGGGTATAAATAATCGCGTTTTGTTGCTTTGCAGCCTGAAATTACCTCCTTGTATCAGTATTTTGTTGAACCACCTTTTGTTTTAATTACAGCCTTTAGTCTGTTGGGATATGTCTCTGTCTCTAACTTTGCACATCTAGACTTTGCAATATGTGACCCTAGACCACAAAACCAGTCATAAGTAGCATGGATATATTTGTAGCAATAGCCAAAAATACATTGTATGGGTCAAAAATTATCAATTTTTCTTTTATGCCAAAAATTATTAGGATATTAAGTAAAGATAATGTTCCATGAAGATATTTAGTACATTTCCTACAGTAAATATATCAAAAGGGTATTATCATTAGTAATATGCATTGCTAAGGACTTCATTTGGACAACTTTAAATGCGATTTTCTCAATATTTAGATTTTTTTGCACCCTCAGATTCCAGATTTTCAAATAGTTGTATCTCAGCCAAATATTGTCCTATCCTAAACCTTCTTTGCAGAACTGATCAAGTTCAGTTAAATTTGATGGTGAGCGTTTGTGGATTGCAGTCTTCAAGTCATTCCACAGATTTTCAGTGGGGTTTAAGTCTGGGCTCTGACTAGGCAATGCAAGGACATTCACCTTTTTCTCCTTCAACCACTGTGTGCTTTGGTTAAAAACCAAATTGAACCATTGAAAACTTTATGGCAGAGGGCAGCAGATTTTCCTCAAGAATTTGACAGTATTTTGTCCCATCCATTTTTCCTTCTGTCTTGAGAAGTGCTCCAGTCCCTGCTGCAGAGAAACACCTCATAACAGGATCTTACCACCTGCATGCTTTACTGTAGAAATGCTGTTATTTGGATGGTGAGCTGAACTGGATTTCCGCCAGACATATATTCCACTAACGATTTTAGCCCGATTTTTCACTCGCCGACAGGTTTTGCGAAATCGCCGACAAATGTCTGAAATCAGAGGCAAATCGGTGCTCGTTCACGCGAGTGACAATCACGCAATGTGAATTTTCAAAGACGTGATCTGAGAGCATCGCCGACGATTCACAATCACGCTGTGTGCAATGATTTCTGACTGAAAACTACATCGCCGATGACCTACAGCCAATGAGAGAGCACGATACAGGGCAGCGGGAAGTTTGGGGAGGAGTTATATGAAACGTAGTTTGCGGACCCAACAGTGTCAATAGTACCAGTGTTGCCAAATCCGCGATTGCCGCCGACTGTTTTTCATATCAGCAGGTTGAAGTGACCCCAATAACGGGATATTTAGGCCCAGGAATGTGAATTGTACCAGGAGAACCCCGCCAAACAAAATGTGTATTTTACCCCCCGAACGTGATTTTTACTGGGGGACCCCCTCGAAAGCAATTGGGCTATTTTCAGGCTAGTTTTGAGTAGTAATTGGGCGGGTTTTGTAGCAAAAACCTGGCAACCCTGCACCAGACAGAGTTATCGGTGATTCTCCCTATTGTAAAGTCATGCAGTGTGTAACCTCCTGTCGTCGTTCCATCGTGCAGTGTGAACACAGCAACAACTGAATGCTACCCCAGATAGTCGTTCAGTGTGAAACCTACAGTGATGCGACGTCTTTGAAAATCGTGCAGTGTGAACTCAGCATTAGTCTGCCTCAGAATCTTCAAGGTGCGTTTTGGCAAAGCTCAGCCGTGACTGCATGTGGCCTTTCTTGAGGAGTGGCTTATTCTTGCAACCCTCCCATACAAGCCACATTTGTGGAGAATTTGTGATATTGTTTTCACACGCACACAATGACCACACTTTGTCATAAATTCCTGCAACTGCTTCAGAGTTGCTATCGGATCTTGGTCGCCTCTCTGACCAGTTTCCTCCTGGCTGTTTCATCCAGTTTGGAGTGACATCCTGATCCAGGGAGGGTCTGTGTTGTACCAAATACCTTCCACTTCTTAATAATAGACTTCACTGTGTTTCTAGGCATTGATAAAGCCTTTGAAATGGTTTTGTACCCATCCCGGAGATCTTTTGACAGAGCCTTGCCAGTTAGTTGATTGTTTGCTTCAGTTTAACTAGGATGGACTGAAATGCTCCAAAAAAAGCTCTTTTCATGCTGAGGTAATCAAAATAACCACAGCTGATCACAGTTGAAAGTCAAACAGCTTTGTGTGCCCTAGCGAAGGTGATTAGCTACACCTGATTGAGTTTACAATCTTTTTTAGGAGGGGGGGGGGTCCTTTTTCCAACTCAGTGATTCCATTTTTTTTTTCCTGACATGTTGGTGTTATATCTTTCACTTGGATGTTATAAGTTTCACTGAGTAAATACAGCTGGATAAAACAAAAAAAGTGTTTGTCTTCATTTCAGGCTGCAACGCAACAAAATGTGGTTATTTTAAAGGGGGGTGATTCTTTTCTATACCCACTGTAGATGTCCTGAATAGACATGCCTTAACCCAGGCCCATGAAGAAGACAGACTCCCGATGAATTAGGCATGTACTCCCATTGGGCAGCCGAGTTCTCGGGAAGCATAAGCTAGGTGAACAGCTTCTCGAATTCAGTGTGACAGCCTCTGCTTCAGTAGTGGGCTGCTATTCTTAGCGCCCATGAAGCAGATAAAAAAACTGCTCCAAAGTTCGAAATAGTTTACTGTACATAAGCATGCAGCGGCACGCACAGGGCCTGCCTCTGTGACACTGAATCAGAGCCTAGATTCGGGGAGGAGCACTTTCAAGTCGATTCAAAGGGTGGGCTAGACAGCGCACTGAGCACTAACGATAAGTCCCATATATACTGGCAACAGACGAGAGCGGGGTGGATTGAGCCGTCTCGTGCCCTGAAGAAAGCTCGTTATTACGGGGTATTTACCCACTGAGTGACCCTCAAACATGTCATGAGAGGCAGCGACAGCTGCTACATAGACTTTTAGCATTGAGAGAGAGCTGCCCGCATCCAGGTGTTCCTGCAGGAAGCTCAAAACAGCGGGGATATCACAACTCGCCAGGTCCTCGTGTCTGCTGACACACCAGTTCACAAACACTTTCCACTTCAAAGTGTATAGGCACCTCGTCAAAGGGGCTCTAGCCTCCATTATTGTGTGCAGCACTCGCTGTGAAACGGTCAGCAGGTTCACTCTGCACTGACTTGCCATAAATGCAGGTTCCACAGCTCCGGCTTGGGGAGCCAGATGGTGCGGCACTATTTTGACTAGAGGGAATGCATATTTCTGCCCCTTTGGTCAGTGGCCCGACAGCACATCCCCTTCTAAGGGGGTGGTCGTTATTGAGAAGAATAATGGGCAGTGGGCATTCTCCTCTGAAGCAAAAAGGTCGATTTCTGCTTCGCCAAAGAGGCTCCAGCTCATCTTCACTGTTTGAGGATGTAGTCTCCACTCTTCCATGTATAATGCCCTCCCTGGACGGCATGTCCATGCCACAATTCAAACTTCTCGGTACATGCACTGTTCGAATCGAGAGGAGCATTTGATCTGCCCAAAAGAGCAGGCGCCGTGCCAAGCTTTGCAGGGCACGCAAGCACACTCCTCCCTGGCGATTGATGTATGCCACCACTGCTGTATTGTCCATTCGGATCATAACTTTAAGGTCACTCACGAACGGTAGAAATTCCTGCAGTGCTAAGCGAACAGTTTAAATTTCCAGGCAGTTTATATGCTGGCATTTCTTGTCGCTGCAATGTCCTGAACTCTGCACATGGCTAACCATTGCTTTGAGGCAAGGGGCTGCCGCTGTTGTGTGAATAAGTAAGCGATTGGGACTTCTGTGTTCTGTACACGGTCGGCCACTGCTCAAAGGCAAGGGGCTACTGATATCCTGCGAATTAGCGAGCGATTGGAACTCCTCCGTGCTCTGCACACAGCTAGCCGCTGCTTTGAGGAACTGGGCCCACACGGCTTGCTGCCAAAGTCCTTAAGGCCTTGCTTACTGGAGGGTAGCACTGCCTGTGTGTGGGGGCCGCCCAGGCAGAAAGCCAGTGAATATTCATTCTGAAGGAGACATTGGAGGTTTAGGTGAACAAGGGGGATGCGGGAATTGACACGTCGTAAGCCCATCACCTACATTTCTGTACCGAGCTGCCGTGCCTTCCGTCTCCAGGGCTTAGCAGCAAAGGTAAAGAAGTGAACGGACAGCTTATCCGTACAATATGAAGATGTTATACTCACCGGAACTCTGCAGGGGGTGGGAATCCGGGCACCTTCCACTAAAGAGTGTACCTTCGACATTGAGTGATAAGAGGCTTCTTGAATACAGCATCTCTAAGTGAAGGAGAAAGATGCTGAGGTAAACTGTAGGGTGACCATACGTGCCATTTTCCCAGGACGTGTCCTGGCCAGGATTTCTATATTGCCTAAAATCTCTAGGTTTTGGCTTTGTTTGCGTGTGCAGACCGATCGGTGTATGACATCAAAATACCTCGAGAGCATTTTGAAAGCATAAGGAACCGTCTGTATGGTATTTTGATGTCATACACCGATCGGTCTGCACAGGCAAACAAAGCCAAAGCCTAGTTATTTTAGGCAATATAGAAATCCTGGCCAGGACGCATCCTGGGTAAATGGCACATATGGTCACCCTAGTAAACTGGCACCAGACATCAACTATATAGCGGCTGAGGCCAAAATCAGGTTAGTGCTCGAAAACTATTGGCTATTGCCGAGCAACAGAGTGATTCAATCAGGCTTCAGCATCATGGAGGAAAAGGGTTTCCCCCCCCATACATAATGTTGAGAGATCAACTCGATAAGGGAACCACTGATATAGTGGCGCTTGATACTTTACTGTTGATATGCATGCATTTTAAGTGAGACTTAAGTATCCATTCTACATTTTGGGCCACATAGCAGGTTCATCTGATCGGTAATTCAGTAATAAAATAAACACGTGGATGAAAAATGGTAGAGGAATGTTTACAAATCTCACGCCGCACGTGACAGAGGCGTAACCTTTGTGGAGCTCGACCCCCCCCCCCCCCCCCCCCCCCCCCCCCCCCAATACTTCCTGTGAAAAGTAAACAAATGGCGCTCCGCACTCTAAACTGTAAAATGATTCAAAATGTAAGCCGAATACGCTTATTTAAGAGTTCAAAATGCCCGGACAGAAGAGAAAATATAATGTTCGCTTTCCACCCGTGAGTATTTCTTAATTTTCATAGTTATATGAGCATTGTGTGAAGCATCCGACTCTGCTGCTCAAATGAGCGACACTGAACCTCTCAACTCATCCTCCTGTTCGCCTCATGGCCAGGGACGCATCAAGAAAATAATGCAGAAGGATACAGAGGTTGGACGAATCGCTACAGCTGTACCAGTCATCATATGTATCCTTTCAAAACTCTCAGTGTTGAATGCTGGTGGCGAGTCATATGTAGTCAAGAGTCATTTACGAGTTGATTCATATGAAGCGTGTAAACAAGTCTCTCAGGGTTTCATTAAAAACGTTTAGCCTGTTTTAACACCACCAAGATCATCACGATATATATATGTTAGCATTATAACATTATATTTATTATACTTAAATAGGAGAAGTAGATTCCAAAAGAGTCGTTTCTTCGATTCTGACTCTTCGATTCTTTTGTTCTAACGACTCCTTAGTTCATATCTATAGAGCGTTGTGATTGGCTCAAATCAGTGAAATTGCATTCTAAGAACCAATCACATCGCTTAGTTTAACCTTAGTTCAACCTTTTCAGTTCTATCTATCTATCTATCTATCTATCTATCTATCTATCTTATTGGTCATTATTCATTATCTAGTCCTTCATACTGCTGTTATGTTCCTTAACTGCAGATTTAGCTAAAGCTTTAGAAATGTTCCTCAGATCCCTTCTCACCACGACCTGTAAAATAACCCAATCCAGGAACAGCAGAGTGATGTCCATCAATCACATGTGAGCTTCAAAACAGACATCCTCTTGTCTTAAAGTGGTCATATGATGCGATTTCAATTTTTCCTTTCTCTTTGGAGTGTTACAAGCTCTTGGTGCATAAAGAAGATCTGTAAAGTTGCAAAGACTAAAGTCTCAAATCCAAAGAGATATTCTTTATAAAAGTTAAGAGTCAGCCACGCCTACCTAAAACGGCTCGTTCTAACACGCCCCCACATGTCTACATCACTATGTGGGAAGATTCGCATAACGCCACCCAAATGTTCACGCAAAGAAAGAAGGCGTAACTTTTATTCTCGCTGTAGTATTGCTGCCGCCATGTCGTGAAGGCGTTGTGTGCTTCGTTGTGAAAGCAAAACTACTTTGTTTGGTCTTCCAAAAGAGGACGATATCGTTTCGTCATGCCTGGAGCTGATCCGTGCTGATCGCTGAGGAAATACATCAACTTCACGCTGTGGATCGCCGGATCGGCTTTCACCGTGGACGAAGCGGAGTCCAGCCCGGGGTCGTCACATGTGGTTGCTCAAGGCATCACAGTATGGTGAGGGACGTAAAATTTCCGTCACATGCTTGAGGTATTCGGCCAATCACAACGCACTGGATAGCTGTCCAATCACAGCACACCTCGCTTTTTCAGACGATGAGCTTTGTAAAAATCGACGCGTTTCAGAAAGGCGGGGCATAGAGGAGAAACAATAATGTACAGTATGTGGAAAATAATGTGTTTTTTTGAACCTTAAACCGCATAAACACATTTCATTACACCAAATACACAAAATAGTGTTCTTTTTAGCAACATCATATGACCCCTTTAAATAATTATTCCTATGCATTGTCCACCGTTTTGTGAGTTTGTGTCATGTCCATCTGTTTCTGTGTTCTTTTTATGATCTTTGTAGGAAACAGTGCATTAATTCAGAGAAGTTGTTTGACTTCCTGAATGATTTGGCAGATCAGGCCTCCACTGCATCAACATCAGAGTGCAAAACTAAGGGCAAATGGCAGTCACACAGGTACAATATAATTGATCAAAGAGCACAGGTGCCCGGCAAATAGTGTTTTATTGTTTTTCCATACAAGGAACGATTTGAATGAAATGATCTTCCTTTAGGAAACGGTGGCAAAGTGTGTCTATCAAAGCCAGGTCGCCGGAGAGGGAGGAGCCGCCTCAAAAAGCCACCAATGATCTGGTCATCAACAGCGAGTCATCCAGTGTAAGTTATTGAAGATTTTACTGACACAGAGTTAGTTGTATTTTTAATCTTGACAATGTTCTTGATGTTTGTTTTTCAGGAGTCTGAGCTGTTCATCTGCTTGGAAACTCATTCACCTTGACCGGGCATTTGAAAAGGTGAGATCTGTGCTTGACGTATCAACTACATCAATCCAGTATTCTACGAATGTAAATTGTTTTCTTTTATTCTTATTTAAGTTTGACAAGATCGAACAATCTCTTGCTGAAAACTGCAGTATTATTTATGAAGACCCAACATCTTTCGGGAGGGGTGTGTTATTGTTATTCTTAGCATCTGATATAAATATTTCATTTTTAATTTGTGAAATTGCTCTGTTGTGGTATTATATTGACCATGAACTTAATTATATAATTTTTGTTTTCAAGTTTTCCAGGGAGTTTTAAATTCCGATAAGGAAGAAAATCATTTGTTTATTATATAATAGAGATTTTGTGATTTTGAGCAGCTCCACTAATTTGCTTTCAGTTGGATGCGTAATTAAAACTGTAGTTTGAACGGTGTAATGTTTATAATCTAGCATGATTTTCTAAGCTGTGACTTATGCGATTATATATTTATAGTTAAATGTAAATAGTTATATTTTTTCTTTTCTTTCATCTTTAAATGCAGGTCACTAGTTTTGTTACTATTATCCACAGTAGGTTACAGGGTTCTTTAAGCGGCATATTGTATGACAAGGTCAATTGTATTTTATAGTAAATATTCTATAAGGTATATTTTAAGATGTCAGTATTACACAATATTGTATAAATATGCATTTTCTACTCCTAACCTAACTACTGTGATATGACGAGATGTAGTAAAAATCTTCCAAATAACCAAGCATCTATTATAGGGTAATGCAAAATAATGGCTGAATAAAATATCTGAGGATGATGTTTCAAAGGTATTTTTATTTTAAGTAATTGATGCTCTTTGTCTGGTGACAAAGTGTGATGCAGAAATAATGCAAGAAAATAAATAAAACCCAAACCTTTTTCGGGATTGTAATTTGGGACAATACAAACAAAACTGAGTGACTTAAAATTGGTCTGTGGTTCTCTTTTCAAGCATTTCAAACATAGCAGCCAAACCCTATAAAGGCTGAAATACAGTACTTGCAGTAATACAAAGCAGTGATCTAAAAATGACCAGTTGTGCATTCCACATGATTTTCTTTTTAATAGTCTGTTTGAGACAAAAGAAACAGGCTTTCTGCAGCTTGTATTTGCTTTGGTGAATGTAAATGGCTATGAGTAAAAATCTCGTATGTTCATAATACTATTAGATGTGATGACAAAAATGTACATGAATGACTATTTCCATCAGAAAGAAACATTAAGTGGTCCGAAATATCTCTTTATTGTTCTTTCTCCAAACCATTTTCAAGAAGATCCAATGTTTCATAAAGCCTCTTAACTTATCAAAAACCAGCCAGTGCATAATTCCCCATGATTGTGTAGCCTAGTGAACCAAACCATTTTGAAGGCTCAGGAAACCTTTGCAGGTGTTTTGAGTTGATTAGCATGTCACGCCATGTCATTCTAATTTGTTGAGAATTTGTTGAGATAGTGAATTGGTGGGTTTTTGTTAAATGTGAGCCAAAAGCATCACAATTAAAAGAACCAAAGACTTGAATTTATTTAATACACAAGTTTCACAATTTGAGTTGAATGACTGAAATAATTTAATCTTTCCATGACATTCTAATTTATTGAGATGCACCTGTGTGTGTGTGTATATATATATATATATATATAAACTGATCCCAAATTTTTAAATGGTAGTGTATGTGACATTCTTGCAAAACTTCCAGTTTTCTCTTACCACAAGGCCATGAGTTGAACCTCCATTTCATGACTATCTTCTGCTCAGGAACCTGTCAAGCCCACACAGTTTCAGAAATCAAATCAGAATTCAATCATCACTGAATGTATTTTTAGCTGAGCTGTTTATTTAAAGGACAGTTTCTCCTGTCATCATCGTGTTTTGAAACCGAAATCTCACCAGCTCCTGGAACTCTCCGTTCACGTTTCCGTCCAACAGGCGAAACTTTCCACCCTTTTCAGCCTCGACCACAGCACTGCTGCGTGTAAAAGCCTGCACCATCTGTAACACACAATTTGTCATCCCTGTCAAACAAATGTAATCACTAATGAGAAATGATCTGCTCATTAAATAATAAGAGCCCAGGGAGTCTCACTATAGTTAATAGCTAATGGGCTGTCAGTTGTGGTGGCGGCAGAAGACTCACATCCTGATTGAGAAAGACCCTGTAAAGGTCTTCTGGTGAGGTGAGGAAGGTGTCTTTTATTGAGAACTTGCAGGTGGGGATTTTTACCCCTGTGTTGGGAGGAGGAGGAGCAGCGCTACATGAGCCAATCTGAAAAGACACAAACAAATAATAAGTTTAAACTGAAGCTGCCCTGCAGGACTTTGGCCTCTCTGTTGCCATCTGTGGTTGAAAATAAAACTACACGTTACTTGCAGAGTAGCTGTATGTCAGTTGCTGTTAAGGGTGTGTGATAATGACAACAAATGATATCTCAATATTTTCTGGAATTTTGTCGATAACGATAACTAGACAATATTATGTTATTGTGCTGGTATTTTGGCAGGTTTAGGACTGCCGTGGACAGCTGACTCCCAAAGCTTTTGATATTCTTCATATTCTGAGGTGGTTCGTTTGCAGCAGTAACTGAAATGATCTTTTCCAATAAGTTTACATTGATTTTATTTGTATTTGTATGGGCATTTTAATCTTTTATAAGGCCAGTTTTTTCTAACCTAATTAATGTATGCAAATTCTTACATTTAATCAGTCAATTCAAATAGTTAGACACTATAGGGCTGTTACCAACCAAATTAAATCAACAAAATATAATTTAAATATAACCCTAAAATCGCCAGTAGGTGGCGGTAAATCACTGCATGAGTGAGTCGTTGAATCCTTCATGCAACCGATTCGATCAAACGGTTGATTGATTCAGTAACGAAACACCGGCGTGTGCTGCTCAGAGACGCAAAACAGTTCTGCTGTGGCTTTGTTTGGAGCTATTTTCATTGTCGAAATACAGCAAAAACTTGTTTATTGAGCAGGGGCCCGTTTCAATAATCAGAATCAGAATCAGAAGAGCTTTATTACCAAGTATGTTTACACACACAAGGAATTTGACTTGACGACAGGAGCTTCCAGTGTAGAAGAAAGTACAAACATCGTTCTCTCGAAAAAACAGAGTTCGGACAAACACTTCCTGTTTACTTTACAGCTTGCAGTGGTTCATACAGCTCCATACGTTCCCAATAGAACGGTTCATAGAGTATTATTTTGAACTTGGATTCGAGTATAAAGAAATACAGTCAGTGCTTAGTTCAAAGCACGGTTCTGGGACATTTTAAAACGCTTAATGTTGCTAAATGTACTAAAACAGTGACATTGGAAGACCAAATTCAGTACATCTTATTAATAAAGCATGGCCTACTATTTGCAGACAATCAGAAAAGCCCAGAATATGAACGTAAATTGCACATTAAAGGGGACCTATTATGCAAAATTCACTTTTGCATGGTGTTAGGACATAAACGTGTGTTGGCAGTGTACACCCTATAATGATAAAAATCCACCCATTTTTTTTAATCCCCATAAATCATAAGCAGTGTCTCCCAACTACCTGCTTTCCGATTTGGTGCTAATGTGACATCGCATTAGCCACAGGCTCCGCCCAAGAATGTCTCCCAAGCATTTTAGATGTTCTGTAGCTGGATGTATGAATCCACATAGCTCTCTCCTTACTCTCGAAATCTGAGCCACTGAAGACGCCTGTTTACTTTACAGCTTGCAGTGGTTCATACAGCTCCGTACGTTCCCAATAGAACGGTTCATAGAGTATTATTTTGAACTTGGACTCGAGTATAAAGAAATACAGTCAGTGCTTAGTTCAAAGTTCTGGGACATTTTAAAACGCTTAATGTTGCTAAATGTACTAAAACAGTGACATTGGAAGACCAAATTCAGTACACCTTATTAATAAAGCATGGCCTACTATTTGCAGACAATCAGAAAAGCCCAGAATATGAACGTAAATTGCACATTAAAGGGGACCTATTATGCAAAATTCACTTTTGCATGGTGTTAGGACATAAACGTGTGTTGGCAGTGTACACCCTATAATGATAAAAATCCACCCATTTTTTTTAATCCCCATAAATCATAAGCAGTGTCTCCCAACTACCTGCTTTCCGATTTGGTGCTAATGTGACATCGCATTAGCCACAGGCTCCGCCCAAGAATGTCTCCCAAGCATTTTAGATGTTCTGTAGCTGGATGTATGAATCCACATAGCTCTCTCCTTACTCTCGAAATCTGAGCCACTGAAGACGAGGTGGATTAATTTAGTTTTTGAAGAAAATGCTCCCTCAACTACCGAAATTCGTTTATGTCTGCGCGAATCATTTTACACCGGACTGCTTTGTGAATGAGGGTCAGTATAGAGCAGGTTTTGCACAAAAGTTGCTCCTGAAGGATGGAGCAGTACCAGCTGTTCGTGATCCAGCTACACCTCCAGAAGAAATAAGTATCACGCTATTAGTTTTCCAAATTGCCTTTCTGAAAGAGCTTCTTGGCACTTTGTAATGCTTGTCACTAATGCTGATAAAGCTACAATTGTCTGTCTGTTTTTACTGATGCTACCTTCACATGCTACCAGAAAGATCATAAATAGGAAAGTGGGCAAAGCAACGTGAAGTCGACCGCTGGAATTAGTCGAGCTCATAATCACAAGTGGGGCTTATAAAGTTTGTATGGCACCATGAGTTATTTTTATCGCGCCGTGCTCCCATCTGTGTAATTCATAAAGTACAATCAGATGACTGACTTTTAAATCGAGTGCGTTTTCTGTAAAGATAACAGGCTTGTACTAGGGGTTGCACCGACTAGTCGACTTCAATGCTCTGCCATGATGAAATTGAATGGGAGAATGTACGTTTTAAACCGCTTATTGTACAGGTAGGTAAGTTAATCGCTGTTCTAATCTAATGCGCTGCTGCACTGTAACGCACACATTACAGACAGTAGCTCGTACATCACGCGCAGAGCACAAGAAAAACAGAATCATTCAGCGCGGAAATGTATCGTCAACACTGTTCTGTGATTTCTCAATAAAATAGCTTTGATACTGAAAAGTTCAAGCATATATTGCTTAACTAAATCCCACAGCTTCACTACTAGTAGAAAGACGCTGCCAGGCAGAATTAATTCAGACACGCAATCGCTCTCACTAATGCATTCATATGAGTGTAATCTTTACTGTGCTACTTTATCAGTATCTGATTTAGAACGAGCAGAAATCTGTGAGAAACATAACGACTCAAAGACAAAAGAAAAGTTAAAAATGAGCTGTGACATATGCCATAGCTGTGCACAAGGTGTTTGTCACAGCTCCAGACTTATTTGTTCATTAATGTCATCATCAGCGACTAGTCGACTTCGACTAGACTTTCATCACATAAAAGTCGACTTTAAAAAATCAGAAGCCGTTCAACCCCTAGCTTGTACTAATAGTGGAGTGTTTATTTGCAAAGTCTAGCACTGGTGTTGTGCCCATTTTTGACCCCTGCCAAATGATTACCCCTTCTCGTTGAAATCACTACCTGATTGCCTAATCCTAACCCCTCCCCCACACCTACTCCTAAACCTACCAATGCTAGGGGATAGTAATCTGCCGGGGGTCAGAATTGGGCACAACACCGGTATTGCTGGAGCTTGAGCTCTTGAAACTCCGCCCTCTTCTCCGGGAGCACCAGCTCATTTGCATTTAAAGGGAAAGACGAAAACGGCTTTTTGGCTCATACCCTAAAAGTGACAATTTTAACAAGCTATAAAAACATTCTGTAAGGTATTTTGAGCCAAAACTTCACACACACTCTGGGGACATCAGAGCCTTATTTTACATCTTGAAAAAAGGGGCATAATAGGTCCCCTTTAAGACTTTTCTCCCCCATAGAAAGACTAAGACAGTGGTCATATGATACGATTTCAATTTTTCCTTTCTCTTTGGAGTGTTACAAGCTCTTGGTGCATAAAGAAGATCTGTAAAGTTGCAAAGACTAAAGTCTCAAATCCAAAGAGGTATTCTTTATAAAAGTTCAGAGTCAGCCACGCCTACCTAAAACGGCTCGTTCTAACACGCCCCCACATACCTACGTCACTATCTGGGAAGATTTGCATAACGCCGCCCAAATGTTCACGCAAAGAAAGAAGGCGTGACTTTTATTCTCGCTGTAGTATTGCTGCCGCCATGTCGTGAAGGCGCTGTGTGCTTCGTTGTGAAAGCAAAACTACTTTGTTTGGTCTTCCAAAAGAGGACGATATCGTTTCGTCATGCCTGGAGCTGATCCGTGCTGATCGCTGAGGAAATACATCAACTTTGCGCTGTGGATCGCCGGATCGGCTTCACAGTGGACGAAGCGGAGTCCAGTCCGGGGTCACAATATGGTAAGGGACGTAACATTTCCGTCACACGCTTGAGGAATTCGGCCAATCACAACGCACTGGATAGCTGGCCAATCAGAGCTCACCTCGCTTTTTCAGACCGATGAGCTTTGTAAAAATCGCGGGGCATAGAGGAGAAACAATAATGTACAGTATGTGGAAAATAATGTGTTTTTTGAACCTTAAACCGCATAAACA
>NW_015505966.1:941426-942982 GCF_001515645.1 Sinocyclocheilus grahami
GTCAACACTGTTCTGTGATTTCTCAATAAAATAGCTTTGATACTGAAAAGTTCAAGCATATATTGCTTAACTAAATCCCACAGCTTCACTACTAGTAGAAAGACGCTGCCAGGCAGAATTAATTCAGACACGCAATCGCTCTCACTAATGCATTCATATGAGTGTAATCTTTACTGTGCTACTTTATCAGTATCTGATTTAGAACGAGCAGAAATCTGTGAGAAACATAACGACTCAAAGACAAAAGAAAAGTTAAAAATGAGCTGTGACATATGCCATAGCTGTGCACAAGGTGTTTGTCACAGCTCCAGACTTATTTGTTCATTAATGTCATCATCAGCGACTAGTCGACTTCGACTAGACTTTCATCACATAAAAGTCGACTTTAAAAAATCAGAAGCCGTTCAACCCCTAGCTTGTACTAATAGTGGAGTGTTTATTTGCAAAGTCTAGCACTGGTGTTGTGCCCATTTTTGACCCCTGCCAAATGATTACCCCTTCTCGTTGAAATCACTACCTGATTGCCTAATCCTAACCCCTCCCCCACACCTACTCCTAAACCTACCAATGCTAGGGGATAGTAATCTGCCGGGGGTCAGAATTGGGCACAACACCGGTATTGCTGGAGCTTGAGCTCTTGAAACTCCGCCCTCTTCTCCGGGAGCACCAGCTCATTTGCATTTAAAGGGAAAGACGAAAACGGCTTTTTGGCTCATACCCTAAAAGTGACAATTTTAACAAGCTATAAAAACATTCTGTAAGGTATTTTGAGCCAAAACTTCACACACACTCTGGGGACATCAGAGCCTTATTTTACATCTTGAAAAAAGGGGCATAATAGGTCCCCTTTAAGACTTTTCTCCCCCATAGAAAGACTAAGACAGTGGTCATATGATACGATTTCAATTTTTCCTTTCTCTTTGGAGTGTTACAAGCTCTTGGTGCATAAAGAAGATCTGTAAAGTTGCAAAGACTAAAGTCTCAAATCCAAAGAGGTATTCTTTATAAAAGTTCAGAGTCAGCCACGCCTACCTAAAACGGCTCGTTCTAACACGCCCCCACATACCTACGTCACTATCTGGGAAGATTTGCATAACGCCGCCCAAATGTTCACGCAAAGAAAGAAGGCGTGACTTTTATTCTCGCTGTAGTATTGCTGCCGCCATGTCGTGAAGGCGCTGTGTGCTTCGTTGTGAAAGCAAAACTACTTTGTTTGGTCTTCCAAAAGAGGACGATATCGTTTCGTCATGCCTGGAGCTGATCCGTGCTGATCGCTGAGGAAATACATCAACTTTGCGCTGTGGATCGCCGGATCGGCTTCACAGTGGACGAAGCGGAGTCCAGTCCGGGGTCACAATATGGTAAGGGACGTAACATTTCCGTCACACGCTTGAGGAATTCGGCCAATCACAACGCACTGGATAGCTGGCCAATCAGAGCTCACCTCGCTTTTTCAGACCGATGAGCTTTGTAAAAATCGCGGGGCATAGAGGAGAAACAATAATGTACAGTATGTGGAAAATAATGTGTTTTTTGAACCTTAAACCGCATAAACA
>NW_015505966.1:949186-957368 GCF_001515645.1 Sinocyclocheilus grahami
TTATGCTCCGTTTCCAAACAGTTAAAATGACAAATAAATGCATACTCTGAAAGCGCTCCACAAGACATGTGTGATTATATTACTGGATGCTCGAAATTGAATGGGAGAATGTACGTTTTAAACCGCTTATTGTACAGGTAGGTAAGTTAATCGCTGTTCTAATCTAATGCGCTGCTGCACTGTAACGCACACATTACAGACAGTAGCTCGTACATCACGCGCAGAGCACAAGAAAAACAGAATCATTCAGCGCGGAAATGTATCGTCAACACTGTTCTGTGATTTCTCAATAAAATAGCTTTGATACTGAAAAGTTCAAGCATATATTGCTTAACTAAATCCCACAGCTTCACTACTAGTAGAAAGACGCTGCCAGGCAGAATTAATTCAGACACGCAATCGCTCTCACTAATGCATTCATATGAGTGTAATCTTTACTGTGCTACTTTATCAGTATCTGATTTAGAACGAGCAGAAATCTGTGAGAAACATAACGACTCAAAGACAAAAGAAAAGTTAAAAATGAGCTGTGACATATGCCATAGCTGTGCACAAGGTGTTTGTCACAGCTCCAGACTTATTTGTTCATTAATGTCATCATCAGCGACTAGTCGACTTCGACTAGACTTTCATCACATAAAAGTCGACTTTAAAAAATCAGAAGCCGTTCAACCCCTAGCTTGTACTAATAGTGGAGTGTTTATTTGCAAAGTCTAGCACTGGTGTTGTGCCCATTTTTGACCCCTGCCAAATGATTACCCCTTCTCGTTGAAATCACTACCTGATTGCCTAATCCTAACCCCTCCCCCACACCTACTCCTAAACCTACCAATGCTAGGGGATAGTAATCTGCCGGGGGTCAGAATTGGGCACAACACCGGTATTGCTGGAGCTTGAGCTCTTGAAACTCCGCCCTCTTCTCCGGGAGCACCAGCTCATTTGCATTTAAAGGGAAAGACGAAAACGGCTTTTTGGCTCATACCCTAAAAGTGACAATTTTAACAAGCTATAAAAACATTCTGTAAGGTATTTTGAGCCAAAACTTCACACACACTCTGGGGACATCAGAGCCTTATTTTACATCTTGAAAAAAGGGGCATAATAGGTCCCCTTTAAGACTTTTCTCCCCCATAGAAAGACTAAGACAGTGGTCATATGATACGATTTCAATTTTTCCTTTCTCTTTGGAGTGTTACAAGCTCTTGGTGCATAAAGAAGATCTGTAAAGTTGCAAAGACTAAAGTCTCAAATCCAAAGAGGTATTCTTTATAAAAGTTCAGAGTCAGCCACGCCTACCTAAAACGGCTCGTTCTAACACGCCCCCACATACCTACGTCACTATCTGGGAAGATTTGCATAACGCCGCCCAAATGTTCACGCAAAGAAAGAAGGCGTGACTTTTATTCTCGCTGTTATTCCTATGCATTGTCCACCGTTTTGTGAGTTTGTGTCATGTCCATCTGTTTCTGTGTTCTTTTTATGATCTTTGTAGGAAACAGTGCATTAATTCAGAGAAGTTGTTTGACTTCCTGAATGATTTAGCAGATCAGGCCTCCACTGCATCAACATCAGAGTGCAAAACTAAGGGCAAATGGCAGTCACACAGGTACAATATAATTGATCAAAAAGCACAGGTCGTATTTGGGTATACAGTTTATTAATAAAATGTACTACAGACAGGAAAGCAGATAAGCCCAGAATATGAACAGAAAGCTCTAAATTTCTTGTTAAGCGTTTTCCTCCCAAGCCGTTATAAAGAAAACACTTAAATATGATGATAAAAAAAGACCAAATATGCTATACAAATTATTAAAAATATATACTGTGCAGTGTGTACATGCAGATGAGCCCATGAACAAGCTACATAGAAAACAGCACTTAACGTGGCTTAATATGAGATGGTGATATAAAAAGCCCAACGTTTATATAGAATTTATTAAAAATGTATACTATGTACAGGCAAGCAACTAGCAAATTCATTAAGCCATGTTAACAGTTTTCTTTAAATAATGTTTAAAGAAAACACATGAAACTTTGCATGTTCCGTTCATATTCTGGGCTCCTGTGCATGTTTTTTATTAATAAACTGCATACCAGGTTTGGTCTTTTTATATCACCGTACTTCATCCATTAGCTTACCTTTTACCTTTCCTTTAGCGTTTTCTTTACAACAGTTTTCTATGGGGGAGAAAAAGCTTAATGTGCATTAGCGCGTTGCGTTCATATTCTGGACTATTCTGCTTGTTTGTAGATATTAATATTATTAATTTACTATTAATTAATAGTATTTTTTCCACCACCATCTCCCTTTAGGGGCTCCGTACAATAGGGATATTTGAAATGATTTGGGGGAAAAAACATCACTCTTCGTGTGATAAATTATATCATATGATATAAATATAAACGTCTTATATTTTTGCCCCCTTATCTTGAATTTTGTGGGAATTTTAAATGTATTTTAATAGACTAAATCACGCAGTGAAAACGTGAACTCTAAATGTGCACATGCAGTAGTCTAACCTACATCTTATCCACCTTATTTTTCAACGTAGAAGTAAGCCGTTTTCTGTGAATGTGCAAGGCTTTTGGTTCATTAGCCGCTGTATGGAAATAATGAGATGATGGCTGCATCCAAGCTCCAAAACAATAGGCTAGTAAAGTATGTTAACAAAGACATGACAAAGATTTTTGGTACATATTATCTTTAAAGTGTCTAGTATTAATATATGAATTCACAATTATTCAGTTTTGTTGAGTGTGGTCACAGAATGAGTAAACATGTTGATGGCAACAATAGTGGCCGCTGGGATAATACAGTTAGTTTAGGTATACATTTATATCCAGTTGCAGTTGAATTAAAAATTCTAATGTTACAAATAAGTTACAATATTGATGTTGTAATTAGGGCTGTCAAAAAAAATGTGAATTTCGAATATTCGTTGAATTTAAAATAAAAATCCACATTTGAATGCAATTCGAATTTTAGGTGTGCATTAACGAGGCAGCCTTATCAGTGGCGCACGAGATGCGATGACGATGTAAGTGTCATTGCATTTTAATGTTTTTGTTAGCCTATCCAGTTGAAGACACTAGATGCTGCGCTGCTGCGTTGTTAATTACAAATATTGCGGGAAAAGAGAACATCAATGCAATAGATCTTGTTTATGTCAAACCTGAAACCAAGTCGTTCACACAGAACGCATATTTCGCACATCTTCTAGAGGGACATCTATCACCATTGCACTCGCGTCTCGCACAAAAGAGCCGCATGTTTAGAAAGCCATGTAAAATTAATGCAAGTTCAACTTTGAAAAAAACATATCTCGAGTGTTACGTCCCAGAACGTATGTCATTTTTGTTAATGCCATTATTGTTAATACTGTGAATCTCTGTGTGTAACTTTGTGTTTCCCTGATGCCTAACAGCCTGCTGGGAAGTGTAGTTTTTTGCCTGTTTTCCTCTGTTCCTCCCTGTCCTCTCGCAGAAGCTTAATTGATGTCACCTGTCCCTCATCAGAGCTGTGAAGAGGAGCTTGTATTTGAACAGAGGGAACGGGCTGTTCACCAGAGAGAGGTGGCTCTATCTGCTGCAATCCCAGCACTCACACACATGGAACTCTTCAAGATTTTATTTACAATGTAAAGTCTTTGTACAGCAGTTAGAGGGAAGGGGGAAAACAAGGGTAAACGATATGGATAATTAAAAAAAAGAAAAGATAAGATGCTTCTAGCTTCAGGGAGGAGATTAAGGCCAAAATAACAAACAAAAAGAGGATACTACCTGGGAGTAAGGGGATCTAACTTGCCTAGCAAACAAAACATGTCTCTTCCTTGACTTCCTCACTGTCCCAACAAAACCAGGAAAATAATGATAAATCTTGAATGTTGATCAAATAAAAGTGGCACCTCCTTACTGCGTCTGCAGACAAAAATAACACACAATCACTACAGCCGGTACAACAGGCTTTCTTGAAGAAGCACTAAGGCTCTGAGCACACAATATTCAACAAGTACAACAGGTTTTCTTAAAGAAGCATTAGAGTTCAGTGCACACAATCTTCAACGAGATCTGGGAAAACAGACAGGCCAAGCTCTCTCTGGTGAACAGCCTGTTCCCTCTGTTCAAATACAAGCTCCTCTTCACAGCTCTGATGAGGGACAGGTGACATCAATTAAGCTTCTGCGAGAGGACAGGGAGGAACAGAGGAAAACAGGCAAAAACTACACTTCCCAGCAGGCTGTTAGGCATCAGGGAAACACAATGTTACACACTGAGATTCATGGTATTAACAATAATGGCATTAACAAAAATGACATACGTCCTGGGACGTAACAATCCTTATTGTTCCAAAAAAAAAAAAAAAGTCTGAAAATGGCAACAGTAGCAAATAACGGCTGCGTTCAGCCCCGACAAAAACGGTGCAAAACGTTTTTTAAACGGAAACGGTGGTGTGTTGAACACCCTGTTCTGATGACGCAGGAGTTGCAACTATGGCAGCTGAAAAGGCCATTATTTTTGTTCTTTTTGAAGAATTTTCGGAGCCTGATGAAATCAGTATAAATATATGTTTAATACTGCAAAATGCGCTCGATGTTACAGTCACTGCCCTTGCCCTCCAGAATAAAAGAGAATATCCTATAACTGCCATATAACTGTGGTTTTTAATATTGTGATCCAACATTTGCCTCGCATTTCAGGATGAAAGGACAAATATTTCAGGTGAAGGATAATCCATTTCTTACCTCCAAGACTGTGTTATGATCTATATGACCTTATTATTTTTATTGTGAGTATTAGGCTTATCATTATTGCTGATCACTGTTGTTGTGCTATATGATATTGTAATATTTACCATTATATAATCAGAGGGGTATAGAAAAGTTTATGAAAGTGTCACTCCATAATGCAATAGCAAAATATATAAATATGTATAGTATTTTTATGTTACATTAATCAGTATTTAGCACACCTTCCTAAGGAAAGGATATGGACCAGAAGACATTGCAATTACTAAATGATATTTAGACAGACTTATTTTAGAAGTTCCAGATCTATACTTGTGCCCTTATTATTTCAGTTATTTTGCCTTTAATGTAAATAAACATGTGCAAACAATATACTTGCTCTTGTGAATTTATTTGGAAGCTGTCTCTTTAATACCGTGTGGTTTATATACATGTTGCTGCTGATTGGGCTGACATGTTTGACACCCACCAAACAAGAGAAAACGCATCTCAAACCCGTTGCACACCGTTTCCAGGAAACATGTCGTTCAAACCGGAAACCGTAGCAAAACGGTGCACACCGGTTTGAGCTTGAACTTGCCCCTGGCCATAATGTCTAACTGAATGATTGTGTACTTTGTGGTTTACACTCCGACATGATTGTAATTTTTTTAATATTTGTGCAAAAATAATCTCTCCTTAGGTTTCTTTTCTATGAACTTCCTTTAATAAAAGTGTTTGGTTAAATTCACGGTTTTGTAGCAGCAGTGAGTCCGCTCATAAAACATTAAGTCAATTTTAACGTAAATCTAGTTCTAAAATGTTTAATAAAATGGTATTAAATTGAATAGAAATGGAAAAAAGAAAGAAAGATTCTTGCACAATGTTGTTGACTCGGGAACCCATCGGACCGATTTAGTCCGAGTTGTGAATGAATCGTTCATTCAGGCGGTAATGCGCGACATTGCTGCGATCCGCCAAAAAAAGGGAAGAAGAAGAAGAAGAAGAAGAAGAAGAAGAGCTACACCTCCAGAAGAAGTAAGTATCACGCGTTAGTTTTCCAAATTGCCTTTCTGAAAGAGCTTCTTGGCACTTTGTAAGGCTAATGTTGCTAAAGCTACCATTGTCTGTCTGTTTTCACTGATGCTGCCTTCACGTGCTACCAGAATGATTGTAAATAGGAATGTGGGAGTTAAAATTGCATATGAAAGCAATGTGAAGTCGACCACTGGAATTAGTCGAGCTCATAATCACAAGTGGGGCTTATAAAGTTTGTATGGCACCATGAGTTATTTTTATCGCGCCGTGCTCCCGTCTGTGTAATTCATAAAGTATTCACTGTTCTGTGATTTCTCAATAAAATATTTTTTCCACCACCATGTCCCTTTAGGGGCTCCGTACGATAGGGATATTTGAAATGATTTGGGGGGAAAAACATCACTCTTCGTGTGATAAATTATATCAGATGATATAAATATAAACGTCTTATAAGTCATATTTTTGCCCCCTTATCTTCAATTTTGTGGGAATTTTAAATGTATTTTAATAGACTAAATCACGCAGTGAAAACGTGAACTCTAAATGTGCACATGCAGTAGTCTAACCTACATCTTATCCACCTTATTTTTCAACGCAGAAGTAAGCCGTTTTCTGTGAATGTGCAAGACTTTCGGTTCATTAGCCGCTGTATGGAAATAATGAGATGATGGCTGCATCCAAGCTCCAAAACAATAGGCTAGTAAAGTATGTTAACAAAGACATGACAAAGATTTTTGGTATATATCTTTAAAGTGTCTAGTACTAATATATGAATTCACAATTATTCAGTTTTGTTGAGTGTGGTCACAGAATGGGTAAACATGTTGATGGCAACAATAGTGACCGCTGGGATAATACAGTTAGTTTAGGTATACATTTATATCCAATTGCAGTTGAATTAAAAAATTCTAATGTTACAAATAAGTTACAATATTGATGTTGAAATTAGGGCTGTCAAAAAAAATGTGAATTTCGAATATTCGTTGAATTTAAAATAAAAATCCACATTTGAATGCAATTCGAATTTTAGGTGTGCATTAACGAGGCAGCCTTATCAGTGGCGCACGAGATGCGATGACGATGTAAGTGTCATTGCATTTTAATGTTTTTGTTAGCCTATCCAGTTGAAGACACTAGATGCTGCGCTGCTGCGTTGTTAATTACAAATATTGCGGGAAAAGAGAACATCAATGCAATAGATCTTGTTTATATCAAACCTGAAACCAAGTCGTTCACACAGAACGCATATTTCGCACATCTTCTAGAGGGACATCTATCACCATTGCACTCGCGTCTCGCACAAAAGAGCCGCATGTTTAGAAAGCCATGTAAAATTAATGCAAGTTCAACTTTGAAAAAAACATATCTCGAGTGTTACATCCCAGGACGTATGTCATTTTTGCTAATGCCATTATTGTTAATACTGTGAATCTCTGTGTGTAACATTGTGTTTCCCTGATGCCTAACAGCCTGCTGGGAAGTGTAGTTTTTTGCCTGTTTTCCTCTGTTCCTCCCTGTCCTCTCACAGAAGCTTAATTGATGTCACCTGTACCCCGTCAGAGCTGTGAAGAGGAGCTTGTATTTGAACAGAGGGAACGGGCTGTTCACCAGAGAGAGCTTGGCCTGTCTGTTTTCCCAGATCTCGTTGAAGATTGTGTGCTCAGAGCCTTAGTGCTTCAAGAAAGCCTGTTGTACTGGCTGTAGTGATTGGGTGTTATTTTTGCCTACAGACGCAGTAAGGAGGTGGGTGCCACTTATTTTATCAACACTTGCTTTTCTCCTGGTTTTGTTGGGACAGAGAGGGAGTCAAGGAAGAGACCTGTTGTTTATTTTGCTGTTTTGTTTGATAGGCAAGTTAGATTCCCTTACTCCCAGGTAGCATCCTCTTTTTGTTTGTTATTTTGGCCTTAACCCCCTCCTGAAGCTATAAGCGTCTTATCTTTTCTTTTTAAATGATCCATACCGTTTACCCTTGTTTTTTCCCCTTCCCTCTAACTGCTGTACAAAGACTTTACATTGTAAATAAAAGTTCTATGCGTGTGAGTGCTGGGATTGCAGAGAGAGCCAACTCTCTCTCACTTTTTTTTTTGCCCATTGGTTTCTACCAAGCGGCAACCTCCCGCTCTCTCTCGTGAAGCTAACAAGGAAGTGACTTAAACTGTAATTCATCGACTGGCTGCAAAAGGGAGTCAATCCCATAGACTCCCCATGTTAAAATGCCCAACTTTACAGCAGAAAAAAACATGTTTACAGCCTAGTTCAAAAAATTATTTTGGTCTATATAGCTAATTTTGCCCTTCATGACAACTGTGAGGGGGGTGAATTTTTTTTTATAACTCATCCGTTTAAATTATACTAAGCCTTAAAGTTCTGCATAATTAAGGGCGTGGCCACTTGAGTGACAGGTGGATTGCCGCTGC